>NW_017806030.1:503562-508083 GCF_001891065.2 Hippocampus comes
GTCCTATTGAACCACAGCGGCAGGCCACGCGCCGAGTACCTGGGCCTTCAGCAGCGGCTTAGCCAATTTGACAACCTCTGATTCTCTAAAAACGCGACATAACAGCACACGTACATGATCTGGTGCGGTTCAGAAATGCTGTTTTATCAAATAACATTCCAAAAACAGACAAATTGCATTCTACTCACCGGCTTATTTAATATCCACATATGCAGATCTCTACAGACGTTGTTCTGCTGGTCAAATTGTTTTGCTCTGACCAAACCGGTCAGAGAGCAGAAAGATATTTTCAAGGGCCGGCTGCTCAATTTCAAACAAAACGGATTGAGGTAATTGATTTTGGCAATAAAGAGTTTTTGCTGTTAGAAAACACTTGAAGTCACGGTCTTCAGAAACCAAAGACCAATATTTCTAACATCATTTTGTCTTTCATCAATGGGTGATAGCGGTTAGCGTCCTCGCTCACCTTCGACCGCTGGTGAGCTCGGCACTGGACCCGCTGCAGTTTGCCTATCAGTCTGGCATCGGAGTGGAAGACGCCATTATCTACCTCCTCCACTCAGTGCTGTCTCACCTGGAGAAGGCTGGGAGCACTGTGAGAATCATGTTCTTTGATTTCTCCAGTGCCTTCAACACCATCCAACCCAACCTACTGAGGGACAAACTGCAGAACGCCGGAGTGGACCACCATCTCACAGCATGGATTATAGACTACCTCACAAACCGGCCGCAGTTCGTAAGGGTGCAGAGCTGTGAGTCGGACAGGCTTCTCTGCAGTACGGGAGCGCCGCAGGGGACTGTTCTGGCTCCATTTCTGTTCATCCTCTACACCTCGGACTTCAGACATGCCACTCCAAACTGCCACCTTCAGAAGTTCTCCGATGACTCTGCGATTGTTGGCCTCATTACAGAGGGGGACGATCGGGAGTACAAGCGACTGACGAAGGACTTTGTGGACTGGTGCCAGCAGTATCAACTCCAGATCAACCCTAGGAAAACTAAGGAGTTGGTTGTGGATTTCTGCAGGCAACAGTCCTCACCAGCACTGATGAACATCCAGGGTATGGACATAGAGAGGGTGACCTCCTACAAGTACCTGGGTGTTCTTCTCAACAACAAACTGGACTGGTCGACTAACACGGACACCCTGATTAGGAAAGGTCAGAGCAGACTTTTCCTACTCAGGAAACTGAGGTCTTTTGGGGTTCAGGGGTCACTCCTTAAGACTTTCTATAACTCGGTGGTGGCCTCGGCCATCCATTATGGCATTGTCTGCTGGTCAGGCAGCATCTCGGCCCGGGATAGGAAGAGATTAGAGCGACTAGTCAGGAAGGCTGGTTCTGTCCTGGGCTGCTCCCTCGACACTCTGGAGGAGGTGGGCAACAGCAGGATGCTAGCTAAGCTAAAAGCTATGTTGGACAGTCCCTCCCACCCCCTCCAGCCAGCCCTGACAGCACTCGGTAGCTCCTTCAGTCAGAGACTGTTACACCCGCGTTGCAAGACGGAGAGATACCGCCGCTCGTTCCTACCGACTGCTGTCAGGCTGCTGAATAAAAAATGAATAAATCAATAAAGCATAGAATTATTTAAATGATATGACAACATATGTGAATAGTACTGTGACTATTGTATTATATTGCACTTAATTATTGACCTTATCCATGTTTGTATTTATATTGCACTTAATTGAACTGTGTTTTCTTTTCTCTTCTTTCTACCCACAATCTTGCTGCTGAAGGCTGTAAATTTCCCCAGTGTGGGACAAATAAAGGATATCTAATCTAATCTAATCTAAAAAAGGGCCTTGAAGCCCTCCTCCAGAGAAATCTCATTTTCACTGGATGGGCACAAATGTGTAGCGGTGCATGATGGAGTACGTCATTTCAGCTGTCAGCACAATATCGAGTAAATAACAAGTAAAGGGTCCAAATCTGGAGCCTCACTGTCTCCTTGGCAACAGAAAAATCATGAGGGGGAGGAGGTCGTAATTTGCGACACTCAAATTCAAGAAGGAAAAAAAAAAAGTTTTACAACCAGGTAATGATTGCTCCACATGTTAGCCCCAAAGGCTTGTAACTGTCCAGAGATGATCCATGGAAGTTGTGTGACAGGAAAACGACTAAAGACCAAAACATGATATGATCATGATCTACATAATGTGCAGCACTTATTTGAAGTGGGTACCACATCTGCCAACATATCGAGGTACGGCATCCATTCCAGGGGTGGTTACCAAAACAGCTAATTATACCATGAGTGTACTGAAAAGGCCTTTTATTTTCATCTTTGTCAGTTCATATCATACATGAGCTTTTGGGGTTCATTGTGTATGTATTTATTTCAATATTGATGCACGTATGTCCAGAAGAGGGACGATCATACAATCATTTTAGAATTCTTATTTACCTTTATTTATTTATTTTTACTTTATGACACAATACTTGATGACCATTTTTTCCACTTGACAAATACTAACTGTATGAAAAAAAATGCAAGTAATTCTAAAGCGAAAAAAAAACAAACTAAAAAGCATTAAAAAAAAAAACAATTGAATAATCTCAGAAACTTGCTCTAAAAACTATTTAAAAGCAAGTGAATTTAAAGTGTAAAAGTCCAAATGAAATAAAAAGTAATGGTAGAGAACAATCCAAAACTATCATACTACAGTATATCCATTGTGGAATCATTGTAACACAGTGATTGAGTTTCAAGGTTTTGAAATAAATAACTGTTGGAACTTCAAGTGGATTGAAAAAAGAATGAGCGCCCATTAATCACCAGAAGTGGCTGAAAAACTTTCCATTTTAAAAAAATTATTTATTTTTGCAATAATCCTGAAACAAGTCCAGCAAACACACAATGACGTTTACCAACACAACTTTTTGTCTGTACAAAACAATCGATCCATTTTCGCACTTCGTGTTAAGTGGGGGCGGGAGTAATTTAACATTGCATCTTTAATGCATTAATATTTGTAAATACAGCAGAGTGGACACTTATTAACCACACAATTAGGTACACTTGCACAATGTAATGAATAAACGACATGCAGAATAGTGAACACGTTGCTCAATTGGTAGCCTTGCTAAACACAGCAATAACATTTGGTTTTCTTTGTAAAAGCTTTTTTTTTTTTTTTTAAACTACAGTGGTACCTCTACTTACTGACATCTCTTCGTATGAAATTAATTCATCAATTAATTTTGTAAGTACAGTAGTACCTCTACACAGTAGACACGTACAGTAGAGGTCCCTCTTAGCCAATGGGATGCCAGGAGGATGCTCGGTAATAGCCAATGGCAGAGCAGCTATAAGTATGTTGCGTTCAGGAAACTCGGAGCTGCGAGTAGCAGGACATCCCGTATTTTTACCTTTCGTACCTTGAAATGTCTTTCGTATCAAGAGGCAATATTTTCCTGTTGAGACGTTTCGTGACTTCAAAATGTTGTATGAAGAGACGTTCATAAGTAGAGGTACCACTGTATTGAAATTTTTTTTGGATCTGTCATTACACTGTGCAGGAGCCCCTAACAAAGTGTCCAGCAAGCATAATGCCATCAGACAAACACTATCAAGAACTTACATCTTCACAAAGCATTAATTCAAGCACTCAAACTCAACACATTGAAAATTTTCACCACAAAAGTATTTACACCAAACATCAGCGGGGCAGTAAAATGGACACTGGCAAATTAACGTACCATTTACTCTTACGACTGTTGCGGTATTTTGGCATCTTTTTATTTTGTAATTGCTTAGCGCAAGATTTTGTACACTCAATTACAATCATTTATACATAATGTCACATGCAACACTAATTAATGCAATTAGACTCCAGAGAGTCTCACGCACACGCACATGCACACACACAAATTAAAGAGCTAATTACTATCTACCAGCATGTACAGGAGCGGGAAGGAGACACAGATTGTTGACTACTGTTCGATTCTTATACCCCCTTTTTTTTAATTCACATTAAACACATCAGCACCTCCTTCAAAGCTATAAAAAGACCAGCAACACTCTGTCTCTCTGTCACACACACTCACACACACACAACATCAACTACAAAACACACTTTGCACTGCAGTGTAAATACTTTGGTCAAAAAACGACAACAAACAACTTAAGGGGGAAAAAATGCAACAAGTTGAGACCAGTTCCAAGGCCCCAAACAATGAAGAAAATATTATTTTCTTTTTACAATATTTGCTCATTAGAAAAATAGGTTTGCACAGATTGGTCACAGGCAGACTCTGTCGGATCGACTGACTCCTCACATGTGTGCGAATAGCTACTAAGCTACAAGAATAATCGGAAAAAATGCAGCAGACATTCCATGTAATGCCGAACTGTAGTATAGCTGAATCATCAACGACTGCATTAGACTTTGGTAGTGCAACCTTTGTAGGCAGAGCCAAGCACAAAATTCAGCATGAGTGTGGGCCAAAAAGTGCTTCTGTGTCCATCGGTTGAGGCAAACGACAAAAGTGAGGCAGAAAAAGAGAGGGGGGGGGGATA
>NW_017806030.1:510711-512376 GCF_001891065.2 Hippocampus comes
TGGATGGGGGGAAAGCTGCGAATATGACCAAGAGTTAATGAAGTCTGTCACGTTGCCGGCAAAGTTGTGATTAATGTGCATGGCCGCGTCAGCGCTATTTGTTCCCGCAGGCTTCCGCCACCACGCCGCCATCGCCCGTGATTGTGTCGCCGCCGTCGTAGTCCTTGTCCCCGGATCTGGAAACAAGTGGATCAGCTCTTACATCATTATGAGCGCATTTACATTCTGACGGCCTCCCGATTTGCCGCTGCTAATAATAGCATTTTCGCTCAGGTTGCTGTAGGACTTTTTTCCTTTTACTTCGTCGGCTTCAAAACACAAACTGATCGGTAAATCTGGAAATTCTCGAACAGAGGCACAACGCTTTTGTAGGTTTGATTTTGAAAGGAAATTGGCAACACTTAACTCATTTAATGCCCAAAAGTAAAAATATGTTTGCAAAAAACAAATAATTGGGTGTCAAAACGTACGAATACGTTTTGGGTGTTTTTTATGAAAAAATATTAATAAAGGTATTTAGTCGGAAAGAGTTGTTTAGACATTTGAGATACCACAAATGCCAAAAATAGCTTCAAAGTGAATGTTCTGATTGAAATGCATCCTTTCACCAAAAGCTCTTTCTCAGAATTTCTTTTGGAAAAGAGTGCTTTTTAGAAACTTACTAGAGAATGGTGAAAGGTGGAAACTTACTTTTTTTCCCTGAAGGAAGAGGGTTAAAGCTTTCTTTTGGTAGGTTCCATGCTTATTGAGCTAGAGCACTTAATTTTCTGTCGGCCTTCAAACATTTGTCAATCTGAGAAAAACGGCAGGCATTGAGTGAGTTTCCAGGAAAGAGATAATTTCCAGGGAAATGACCCATTTCCAAACAAAATGGTAGACTTCCTGTGCATTTTTGTGCATGGGTTCGTGAGACTTTTTGGTAGGTCTGCTCATGATAGACATGCCTAGTTCTGGGTAATTGTTGGGATACATCATTATTTATTATTCTCGTTCAAAGTTTGCTTTCTCTGCAATTCACCGATGGGACTGGCAAAGAATGGGAATCTGGAGTGCCAGGAGAAGCATTTTAAAACGGTACAAGTACGTATGATCGTTTCTGCACTTAACACGCTGCAAAAGTTCATTTCTAGTTCATTTTAAAATGTGTGAGCTGAACTTTGAACTACTTGGGGTAGAAAATGACAACACTGTTTGGTTTCTATTTTTTTTTATCTTGCAATCAAGACTCCAGAGAAACAGCCATCAGGAGCTGAATTTTTTTTAAAAATCCCATATGAGAAAGCTGTCAAAATTAGAGCTCATTATAATGCGGAGGTTTTAATAAGGATTTTGATGAAAGTTTAAGATCAAACCTCAGCCTCGACTTTTCCACCATCTTCCAGCAATCCATCCGTCTCCTGGCCCAACGTCAGGGAGTGGTGTCCCCACGATGCATGACGCCACGTCCCCACACGCCTTGCCCGCCTCCCCCTCCGTGGTCCTTGTCTGACTCCGGCTGGCTCTGGGCCCGCTCGGGCTTGGGGTTGGCTGTGCAGGGTGGGTCGGGCTGCTGGACAGACATGGTCCTGCGCAGATGGGTGCGCTTGCACAGGAAGTCCGGTTTGGCGGTGAGGCCGAAGGAGCCTTTCCTGAGGACCATGCGGACCGAGGGTGACTTCTTGGGAC
>NW_017806030.1:526617-530202 GCF_001891065.2 Hippocampus comes
GGGTGAAGCTGCGAATATGACCAAGAGTTAATGAAGTCTGTCACGTTGCCGGCAAAGTTGTGATTAATGTGCATGGCCGCGTCAGCGCTATTTGTTCCCGCAGGCTTCCGCCACCACGCCGCCATCGCCCGTGATTGTGTCGCCGCCGTCGTAGTCCTTGTCCCCGGATCTGGAAACAAGTGGATCAGCTCTTACATCATTATGAGCGCATTTACATTCTGACGGCCTCCCGATTTGCCGCTGCTAATAATAGCATTTTCGCTCAGGTTGCTGTAGGACTTTTTTCCTTTTACTTCGTCGGCTTCAAAACACAAACTGATCGGTAAATCTGGAAATTCTCGAACAGAGGCACAACGCTTTTGTAGGTTTGATTTTGAAAGGAAATTGGCAACACTTAACTCATTTAATGCCCAAAAGTAAAAATATGTTTGCAAAAAACAAATAATTGGGTGTCAAAACGTACGAATACGTTTTGGGTGTTTTTTATGAAAAAATATTAATAAAGGTATTTAGTCGGAAAGAGTTGTTTAGACATTTGAGATACCACAAATGCCAAAAATAGCTTCAAAGTGAATGTTCTGATTGAAATGCATCCTTTCACCAAAAGCTCTTTCTCAGAATTTCTTTTGGAAAAGAGTGCTTTTTAGAAACTTACTAGAGAATGGTGAAAGGTGGAAACTTACTTTTTTTCCCTGAAGGAAGAGGGTTAAAGCTTTCTTTTGGTAGGTTCCATGCTTATTGAGCTAGAGCACTTAATTTTCTGTCGGCCTTCAAACATTTGTCAATCTGAGAAAAACGGCAGGCATTGAGTGAGTTTCCAGGAAAGAGATAATTTCCAGGGAAATGACCCATTTCCAAACAAAATGGTAGACTTCCTGTGCATTTTTGTGCATGGGTTCGTGAGACTTTTTGGTAGGTCTGCTCATGATAGACATGCCTAGTTCTGGGTAATTGTTGGGATACATCATTATTTATTATTCTCGTTCAAAGTTTGCTTTCTCTGCAATTCACCGATGGGACTGGCAAAGAATGGGAATCTGGAGTGCCAGGAGAAGCATTTTAAAACGGTACAAGTACGTATGATCGTTTCTGCACTTAACACGCTGCAAAAGTTCATTTCTAGTTCATTTTAAAATGTGTGAGCTGAACTTTGAACTACTTGGGGTAGAAAATGACAACACTGTTTGGTTTCTATTTTTTTTTATCTTGCAATCAAGACTCCAGAGAAACAGCCATCAGGAGCTGAATTTTTTTTAAAAATCCCATATGAGAAAGCTGTCAAAATTAGATCTCATTATAATGCGGAGGTTTTAATAAGGATTTTGATGAAAGTTTAAGATCAAACCTCAGCCTCGACTTTTCCACCATCTTCCAGCAATCCATCCGTCTCCTGGCCCAACGTCAGGGAGTGGTGTCCCCACGATGCATGACGCCACGTCCCCACACGCCTTGCCCGCCTCCCCCTCCGTGGTCCTTGTCTGACTCCGGCTGGCTCTGGGCCCGCTCGGGCTTGGGGTTGGCTGTGCAGGGTGGGTCGGGCTGCTGGACAGACATGGTCCTGCGCAGATGGGTGCGCTTGCACAGGAAGTCCGGTTTGGCGGTGAGGCCGAAGGAGCCTTTCCTGAGGACCATGCGGACCGAGGGTGACTTCTTGGGACGGGCTCGGTGGCCAAACTGCAGAGTGGAGAGGTGCGCCGCGTAGCCCTCACTCAAGAACTACGTCGAGCCCACAGAGAAGCAATAGAAACCAATATTGTATTTGAATGCGAACCGCAGCAAGAATAGTCAACAGCATTGTACTTGATGACGGACCAACCATACTACCTGGCACTGGTTCTGGTATTTCTTTGAAGGTCTTCCCACGATGTGGATCTGGGTGGGCCCGAGATCAAGCATGTTGTAAACGGAGATGTCCTTCATGGACCCGTAAGCAGAGTTGATCTTGATGTGACACTACCCACAGAGGAAAATAAACAATTTGACATGCGTAGCTTTGCCATGTAGAACAACAGAGATGCACGACTTGTAGCTCCAGTCTTGGGTCTGACTGTCTTTTATACCTCATGTATGAGGTTCCTGAGGAAGATGGTCTTCTGTCGCAACGGGTCGTGAACCAGACCCTCGGAGAAGAAGATCATGCCATGAGGAAAGTTATGCTGCGATAACCAGGACACCACCCGCTCTTTCTGCATGTCAGGACGACCCGTGATGTAGATAATCAGGTAGCCCAGGTCCTGCCAGTGCCTATACACAAAACAGGTCGCAGTAAGATGCAGGTGTCCCTAATGAAGTGTCTGGTCAGACGAGGAGGAGACGGACGGACCTTACGACGTCCACGGCTCCGGGGCGGACCTTGGGGTCGCTGCCCATGATAGACACGCTGGCTGCGAAGGAGCCGTCGATGCTGAAGACCACACACTCCATGCCGCGGGGCAACACCGTCAGGTAGGCCTCGGCGGATGTTTGATCTCCCCTTGAGGGATAAAGAAGAATGGCTGTACACCTTTCTGATATTATTTCAGATGCTCTATTAGGGTATTGGAAAATGCTAATTTCAACTGATAGTAGAGTGGCGTGATACTCCTGAATAAATAAAATGAGTAACTAATTGAATGAAAGAAGAAATACAGTGGGCCCACATATAAATCCACCGCATATCTGACTGCCATTGACATGAAATGTGGGGAAACACCCCCACTTCTTTAAACCCCCACAATAAATTCTTCCCAAAATGTTGATGAAAATTCAAGAAGTATTTACCATGAAAGACGTGAGAAATTGAACCCCCCCCCCCCCGCAATCAAAAGGTTAATTTTGGCGCTGGAACGGATTAATTGCATTTCTATCCATGTCAAAGTGAAATATTACCTCGATTTATGAACGTTTGAAGTTACAAAGTGCATAACTTGAGATTTTACTGTTCCAAACCAAAAAAAAAGCTTTATCTGTCGACATCAGGGCAGGACTGTCATTGTGGCACACAGGGCATATGTCTGGTGGGTTGGCATCTTTTGAGGCCAATGTGGTGCTATTTAATTACAAAGTGTTATTTTCCTCCATTTCACCCCAAGAGACTAGCCCACACTTTAGAAAGAGCAGCCCATTAATCCATTTACAATACTGTATAGACACCAAAGTGAACCAATCAACATTAGTGGCAGAGATATATGCAGCCAGGAGTGGTCAGGGGTCGGGCTGGGCTGTGCTGGCAGGCCTCAGTCAAAATGCCAGGGCTATATTTTTTTTTTTTTTTTGTGCCAGTCTAGCCCTGGTCAACACACCCAAAAAATGTCTAAAATGTTCTCTTTGCACCTCAAAACAAGATGTAGTGGAAGGTGAAAGGCTAAATTGCATTGTTGAACTATTAAAAAAATGCTTAATTAAACACTTACTTGACCACCATCTTAACGGGATAGACTCCGAGGCCAAGCTTCTTGTCGTTGGGTATGGTGTACGTCACCCGGCCATTGCTGTTGGTAACCTCCGTGTCAAAGTGCACCCAGCGACCCGACTGCGGCTGCGTCATCAACAGGATGTCCACCTACGAGATGACACCGCGCACTTGAGAGCGAGTAGCAGCGGCAG
>NW_017806030.1:530637-555389 GCF_001891065.2 Hippocampus comes
TTTTTTATTAAGTGCAGGGGGAGGCGGGAATGGAACAAGTCTCGAAATACTGAGGCTCTGCGCTGGATGAGCAGGCAGCAGCCAAATTGAATCAGACACGTGCCATTATAAACTCTCACACTCGGGCAGGGAACAAGTGTCCAGGAACATGAGGCCAAGGTCTGGCTAACATGCAAAGCTGCTGTCACAGTTGCACTAAACATCAAGCCCCCCCCCACCTGATCACAAACATACTGTAAAATTGTTCTCTGGGAAGAGATGCAACAGGGTTCAAAGGGGTTGAACACTCACGTTTAAACGATTTCACATTGCGGGCCGCATACGGCCACGGTAGATGTCAGGTGGGCCGGATCATTGAAATGATCCTATACTCTGCTATAAATAACCAAAATATAATGTCTTTCCTTTGTTTTGGTATAGTGAAGCACAAGAACATTAGGAAAATGTTGAAATTGAATGAACATATCTTTTACAAAATAATTCATGAAACACCTGAGACTTCATTAGACAAATGTGCAATTTACTTTAACAAGTAAATGGTATTGAAAAATATAGTCATGCATTTTAAGATTAAAAAAGACTTATAAAGAAAGGATTTTTTAAAACCATTTACACATGTGCATATAAAACCTAAATTTAATCCCTGCCTACACTTTACAGCCACCACTTCTCCGGGAGAGATAAGTGGGCGAGACCCCTGACTGGGAAAGAGCACGAGCCAACAAGCACACCGGTGGCTCCAGCTGGGACGTGGACCCTTTTTATTAAGTGCAGGGGGAGTCGGGAATACAACAAGTCTCGAAATACTGAGGCTCTGCGCTGGATGAGCAGGCAGCAGCCAAATTGAATCAGACACGTGCCATTATAAACTCTCACACTCGGGCAGGGAACAAGTGTCCAGGAACATGAGGCCAAGGTCTGGCTAACATGCAAAGCTGCTGTCACAGTTGCACTACACACTAAATTTAATCCCTGCCTACACTTTACAAACTAAAAAGAAAACAATGTGCCCCCTAGCGGATAATCCATGAATTGCATCTTATTGAAAATATTAATTCCGTGTCTTTTATGCATTTTTTTCATTTATAAATTATCCTGCGGGCCTGATCGAACCTCCTTGGGGGCTGGTTACCGCTCGTGGGCCGTATGCTTGACACCACTGGTTTATAATATTTTAACCATATCCAATGGGAAATGTGATGGAATGGAATGCACCGCAGCCGTGTTACCATGGTTTTCCGCGGACACAATTCTATTTATAGAAGAGTGAGAAGGACAAAGCGGGGCGAAATAAATTCCCACCTTTTGAAATGGGCAGCGACAACTGAGGCTTGGTGGGGTGAAGGGCATCGCTATCTAGATTGTGTTCGTCACCAGAACCTTGGCGGTGATGAAGAATTGCAAGTGTCCTCCAGCTTGAACGTGTCAAGGCCTAATTATACTAAGACCTGGAGTCAGCATTGTTACGACGACGGCTGTCAATGCTCCTTGCATTTTTAGGATATCTGGAGTCTATTCAACATGTAACCACGCAGAGGGGGGGGGGGGGGGAGTAGGACAGTGCTGCATACCCTCAGTTTGACATGCGTCCTCCGTCGCAGCCACTTTTCTCGCGGGCTAGAGGGAGAGAAGGGGGCTGAGTCCAGAGCGTCCGCTTCCTGCGTCTTTGTGAAGTCGCACCGCATGAGCTGTGAACCAATAATCAAAAGTGACACAATGGAAACACTGACAAAAAATCCTTCAGGCCAGTGTTTTAAAACAGCGATCCATAAACTTGGGGTGCACTGAATTAAAAGTCTCAAGGTGGCTGGAGTGTCTTTTATCATAGTGCTCTTGTATAATGACGTTTTGAAAATGTTTTTGCAAGTGTGTTTCGCTTTGACTTGCTATTTTTGTGTGGGTGTGCTGTCTCTTGAGATGCTGAATAATAGCATAGCATAATAGAGTTGGCCAACGGCTGCTCTACATCGAAATCTTTTACCAGGATCCGAGAAATGTAAAAATCCAAAACCGTTGGGTATCCTTATACACGACCACCATGACCCTTTTAATCCGGCGGATCCCTAGAGTTACACACATGAATATTTCTCAATCCCCGTTTTAAAATAAATGCAAATGTAAAGTGGTCTGGTGGTTGTTTGGGTGAGCGATTTGCAGTTGAAGAAACCTTGAAGCGTTGTTTTATCGGAAAGCAAGTCATACAAGTGAAAGCAACGATTTGAATATACCGGTACTTGGATACGATTTGAATATACGAGATGGAAATTGTGGCTCTATACTTGAAACACAGGCCAAGCGTTTTAGGATTGGCCTGAACCTTGACGCTTTTGTTGAGGCGAGAGATAGATAGGAGCATAAAAGATAAAAGACGTGATTCTGCCTGATTCCCACAAATTAGCTCGTCTGCTGCGCGGGTCCTTGAGTCGTGCGGCGAACCTTTTGATGTGAGGCGAACTCAGTTAAATTGGTGTGGATAGCATCTTGGTGGTGCCGTCTGATTCCTTATTCTGCTCACGGTTTGCACAAAAACAGACACACCGTGGACTCTGTGGCTCTTAATCATGGATTTTCTTTTCTTCTTCTCAGAGAACGTTCTTGATGTTTTCAGAGACAGAAACCTGTTGCCCACGTGCATCTTCTTCCCCACTTGTTCGTTTTTTAGTGTCTCCTCTATTGACTACTTGATCCCTATTTTTCATCCTTTTCCTCCTCTTCTTTGTCCTTAAATATCTTGACAACTGTGATTTTATCCTCGCATCAATTTATTTGTTCCCTTTGTTAACCCCCCGTTGCTTCTTATGGCACAGGTGTCAAACTTGTGTTTGTTTCGTGTTTGTGCCACTATTTGTTTCAAATTGCTACCCCGTTGGTTCCCGCGTTTTCTCATCTGTTTCCCCATGTGTTGCACTTTTTGTTCCCTTCTTTGGATGTGTCTCGTCTCCTTTTGTTTGTTCCCTTGTGTTCCGTTTTTGTTCCAGTGTTCCAGTTTCAGTAAATGCATATTCCCTAATTGTAGTGCTGTTTGTTTCCATGTATTGCACGTGTCTTATTTTGTAATGACCTTGTGTGTTTGTCCCTCATGCCCCGTTTGTTTGCTTGGGATTGTTCCCTTGCGCCGCTCATTTTCTTGCGCTTATTTTATTATTTTTTTTTTTTTGTCAGAGTGGCCTTTCTCTCATATATCAACTAGATCTGTCCCTCTTGTGTTAAATCCTGAGAACACAGCAAGCTTTTTGCACATTACTTTACTTGCCCCAAGGTAAGTGAATAAAAGCACACAATTGATTTTGTGCATGTCAGCTGTGATGGATCGATAGACGGTGTTAAACTTTGTAAGCTTTTGCCGGCTTTCATGCTCTTAATGCTGTCGATTATCCCTCACACTTGATGGATGCGAAAAGTCCTCACAGATGAATGAATGCAGTTCAGGAGGGAAGTTTAATAAATTCATGAAGTTGGCTGACACACACCAGCAATTGTTACAGTACCAGAACAGAGTTTGCTCCATTTTGTGGCACAGAAGACGCTATTAATAAAGTAACACTATTATATAATGGGAGCAAGAATGAAGGGAATGGCAAAAGCCAAATGTGAAAAAAAAACTTGATTTAAAACCAAGGCCTGAGATGCTAACTAAAAACCCAAACACATCTGAAACCCCCATTTGACCCATTTCATCCTAAACGCCGGCCAAAAACTCTAATTTGAAATCCCAACCCTTGTCTGAAACTTTAAACCAGGCTTGAACCGTTCTCATTTGTGTCAGTTACTATTATACCCCAGTGTATCAGCCATGGAATTCTTTATCTGATTAAAAAGCCGCTTGAATTCTGCATATAAGATAAGAAAAAAATATGCTGTATGACTGTCATCACATTCAGCAATCGTAACAAGAATACCGTTTATGACTCAACCATACCACTTTTAGTCTATAATGGGCTACCTGAGGATGCCACACAAGATGTTTGATTAGGATCTGAGTTTGATCATCATTTAATAACCTGAGACCGTCACTGGGCCTACCTGTCGAAGTACAAAGGCAGCGACGTCCGTGGACTCCCAGTAGGAGGCGTGGAACAGGTGTGGCAGCGCCACGGTGGGGAAGGCGGTCAACACGTCCGGGCAGTAGAGGGAATAATCCAGCCTCTTTGAGCCCCACCAGCTACTAGAAACTTCCAACACCAAAGCAAACATAACTACCCAGACGAGAAGACATCCTCTCTCATTGCCCCTCCCCATCATCAACCCCCTCCACACTCACTATTGGCGATAGCACCACCCAGGTGATGGCCGATGGAGCCGATGGACATTTGACTCTCCATGCTGGTCACGCTGGCCCGTCGACCTCCTTCCTCAGAGGATGACTGAGGAACTCCAGGGGTCTGCTCGCCCTCCAGAAACACATCGGGATGGCCCTGGATACTGTCACCTTCCCACAGGACAAAGAGAAAGGAATTGATCACTCAGGCGTGGATCAATACATTTTTGACATGGATGCTGTTATTTCGGTGAATATTGAGGACATCTATAGTAAAGACATTGTTTCTTCTCTGCTCGGACTGCGATCATTTGGAAAAGGATTATTTGCTGATGAGAACGTACCTTAAGACTTGATCCGAAATGCTCACCCTGGCTTCAAAGCCCAGTTTGAAGCAATTCTTTGAAACAACCCAAATTCAAAGTTGAAACCCTAACCTTTCCTAGAAACTCAATGTGGGACCTTAATTTGGAAAAGTAAGACCCTAAAGCTAGCTTTAACCCTTAACTTGAAACTCCAACCATCTCTTGAAACCCTAATACCCTAATCCTGGCTCAAACCCTTACCACAATTTTAAACCCTTAAATTAAACCTCAACCAAATTTGAAACCTTAACCCCAGCTTAAAGACCAACTGTGAATCCATCAAAAAAAAAAAAAAAAGAACCCTAAAGTAAATCCATCATCCTGGTTTGAAATCCTAACTTCAAACCCTAACCCTGTCTTGAACTACTAATTTGAAACCCTCACCTTGTTTTGAAAGTCTAACATGATACCACAACATCGGACCCAGACACCAAACTCTCAATTCATCAACCTGTCTCATTTCATATCTAAAATGGTGATCACTGCCATCTACTGGTGGTTGAGCATCAGTCAAGTTTCTACCAATTTTGAAATTTGCAGTGAAGCAGCATCAAACCCTCCTCCACCCATCCCTGTCTAGAAACATAGTTGACAATACTCGTCGATGGCAGGGAATGAATTTTAATATGAAACCCAAATTTTGGTTTCAACCCCTTACGTGAAACCCTTGAGTTATTTGTTCGTGCCTTGCTTGCGTGCTCCATCGCTAATGACCTGACCGCAACTTTGCGTGTAAAAATTTAAGCCATCTGAGCAGCTTTGAAACAATGTTGTACACGCATCTGTGTAGGATCTAATCGATACATTTCTGCGTGTGTCACAAACAAGTCATGACTCAAGTCTCAAGTCTGGGGAGTCACTCGGGTCGATTGACTTTCATGTGCAGCCAACCGGACAGCGGGTAGGATGAAGAAGATTGAAAGGACAATGGACCGGGAGGGAAGAACACAAACAGGAAAGAAAGGCATTTTATTCCGTTCACAGAGCACAGGACTTCAATACAAATTCTTCCAATCAACACAAAAGCTTCTTTCAATGTGTCCAACTTAGACGAAATGTTGAGCTGTCTTGACATTCGGGAAAAAAAAAAAAATCCAAGGTAGCAATCAGTCGAAAAAACGTGTACTATGCTTTGTATGCGGCTTTGTACAATCCCTCCGCTCTCCTGCGAGGAAAAAAATAGACGACTTTGGGAAAGCAACATAAAGCAACAGATGTGCTCGTTGTTCCGACCCCGAGAATCCAGATGATCCCGAGCTTCGGGTGTGATATATAAATCCTCTCAGTCCAGGCCCCATTGAAAGTGGATTTGTTTCAGTAATGAAGACAGAAGGCAGATAAAGTAGATTAGCACCTCACTCGGATTCCTCAAGTTTTGGGTATTTTTGTTTTTTTTTTTGCTTCCCTTCGCATGTGACTACAAATGCATCACAAAGGCTAATGAGGACGCCCGTCAAGAGAAGAGCGTTACTCTGATTCCTGAGCAACATTTCTCAGACACGACGCCTCAGTCCCCAAGCACGCACGGAAATAAAAAAGGCAGGAAGACGAGTGTTGCGGGGGAAAAAAAGAAAAGAAAAACAGAGGCAGAATAATGATGTCGCCAATTCATTTTTTATTGGAGGGTGACGCAAAAGCTGTTGCACCGATCGTAAAAAAAAAAAAAAAAAAGGACGGGGGGCCTCAGCTTCACTTGCCAGGGTTAAGCATGCCGCGGCCTCCAAAGTGTATTTAGAAATAATACGTTAGAGACATGAATCGTATAACATTTGAATCATATTCATTATTGACATGTTTCATAAAAAAACAAAATATCAGATAAATAAATACACTAGTGGTTTAAATCGTTACCTTGGTTTGAAAAAGAAATGAAGTGAATGAGGTAAATGAATGACTGAATAAATGTAACAAAGAGTCATTCAAATATTTCCTTATTAAAAAGACTAATCTAATCCGGCATTGAAATAAAAGTATAATGGACCTTATTGGCTGCTTTTTATATTTATCGATATAATGTCATAAAATAGAAATTAGAAAATAAAAGTCAATTTTATTAGGTATGAATGGGTTTCATCGGGAAAGACTCCTCTATTTGAAAAATACAGATGCGCTTTTATTGAACATCAAAAAACCCCTTGGCCACTCGGACACAAAGTCAATGTTCCATAACATTTCTGAATAAATCATTTTCTCGGCATGTTTCCAAATTTTGCTGCAGGCATGTGTGCGACTTTGCCCGTCCGTATGCGTGTGTGCTGAAGAAGACGAAGAATAGGACACGCTAAAGTTTGTGGGCGTGGAAGACCTTCAAACTACTTTGAGCTGTGCTGTAAAATTAATCCTGTAATTCATTTTCCACTTGAACGTGCTCATCACTTATTAAACTTTAATTACATTTTAGTGGAGAGCTGTTGATGCTTTGCCGGCTTTTCATCCTTTGTACGACCATCAAAGTGGGGAGGAGAGCGCAACGTCATTTCGAGCTTAGAATCCCGTCAGAGTTTTCAAGCTCTGTCAGAGTAGTCACATTTAGCCATTCGGGCCACTTTGCGTTTTGGCCCTGGCATATTTGGAAGAGGTGGACTGTGGTGCGGCTCAAATTGCTAACTGCCACCGTGGACAATCAAAATGAACACGACGACAATAAATAATCCACAGGGGTAATTAAAAATGATTAATTCGGTGGTTTATGTCATCAGTAATTCATAATAACTGTCAACTTGCGCAATAGAAATAAAGAAGAGAGTAAATCACATTTTGAAATAATCCGTAGAATAAAAAACAATGTCCAGTGCACTTTCAGACGCATGCAACTGAGCAATACTACTACTACTACTCTGACAGAGCTCTCAACTCAACTCAACTGTATTTATAGAGCAATTTAAAACTACCACCGCTGTATACAAAGTGCTGTACATAGAGCAAATATCATATATACAACAATAAACAATAAAACAATTAACTAATAACGAAGACAGTAGAAAGCTTCAGAACAGGAAAATCTAAGATCAAGTCTGAGTCATGCTGAGTGAAAAGCCAAAGAAAAAGCAATCTACACATCATATTATCAATGTGATCGCTCCTCTTGCCAGTGATTCGGAATAACCACCATTTTGCACAATGTAAATGTACACATCAAACAGAAATAATACAGACTCGGAAAAAGAAAAAAGGCCACAGCAGATGTACACACACGATATCATTTGTACAACTCATAATGAATGCAATCACTCCTCCCATCAGTTATTTACAACCTCCACATTACAAAACAGAAACACACAAAAATGACTAGAAATAATCCACAAAGTCAAACGCACACTCACGCCTGTGCAATGTACTTGTCTGATGGTTAATGAAATCACTCCTCCTGGCTGTGATTCCTGATAACTACCAATGTGCACGCAATGTATGCGTCCCAAAATGCCACTTCTTCATGATTAATACCACTACGCGCAATAGAAGTAAACACAATGACAATCAATAATTCACAGTAAAAATAAAAAAATAAAATAAACCTCTTACCTATGACCAGGGAGCGACCATCGCCCAGAGGGTGTCGTTGGTAGCGTGGCACAGCGAATGGGGGCAGCTTGTGAAAAAGAGGCTGCAGCAGAGGCTCTAGCCTGGAGGCCGAAGGGTCCGACGGAAAGAACAGGTTGAAGATCTGAGAGCAGGCCGGATGGAGCTGATGCACTGAAAGACGGTGACGCGTTCGTAAGGACAGACGTGAGCAGGAGACACCATCCATATCATGACTTCAATAATTGAGATAGCTCCCGGCATGATCCAGTGCTCAAGAGAAATAATAAACAGTGTTAAACCAATAGGTCATACTTACAGTATTCATACTCTTGTGAAGGCAGTATATAAATATACTAACTTGAAACCGCCAAAGCCCAACGCAGGCCTGAGACCCAGAGCCAGTAGTGAAACCCTATTTTCAAAACCCCCTTGAAGCCATAACCCTGGCTTGACACCACAAATTGAGATCATAAATCCTCATTTGAAACCCTAAGTTGAGAACCTAAAGCAATGTAAACTCAAATTTTAAGTCCTTACTCCTGTGAGTAACCCTAACCCAGGCTTGAAACCCTGGGCAGTATTTTCATAGACAGGCGCACACGCATCTTCATTTTTGTGCCACAGCAACGGCAAGTCTTGTTTTACCATTTTTGTGAATTTGGCAGACCGTGATGCGTCTTGCTGGGCACTCCAGCAGACCGAGCGTGTTTTTCCCAGCGCACCCGATAATTTGGCGACAGAAAGCATACCAGATTTCAGACCAGGTGAAACGCAGGCGGCGCAGGTGTGGTGTACCGCAATTTTGGTGAATTTGATTGAGGCGCAGGCAGACAGATTCGCAGATCCGCGGATGTTGGTGGTGGATTGCAAAAAAAGTTATGTCACATTTAATATGACAACAGCATCCATCGAAGACTCTGAATCATTGTACGCATAAATTCCTGCAAAAAAATGGGTTATTATTATCATCATCAATATATATATATATTTAAAGTATTCCCCTGAAAGCAGCAGAACTTGTGCGTGTGGCGTGTGTGTCTGTGTGTATGAAGTAATTGGAGATCATGACCTTGCCACAAAACCCGACTCCGAAGCCCTCATTTGAAATCGTGAACCTGCCGTTAAACACTAGTTTGAAACACAGATTTAGGCTTAAAACTCGAATTTGAAACCCTTACGTTTAAAAATTTCTGTTCTTTGTTAAGGTGGAGTTTTTAATCCAACACCAGTTAAAAAAAAAAAAATGGTGTCTGCACATAGTTGAAAGTCAGTGGTGATGGACTGATGCAAGCACACATCATGCTGTAAGAGTGTGGCGCTCTCACCCTGGACGGCGGGCAGCACGGTGCGGCGCATGGCCAGCACCAGACCCAGGGGACAACCCAGCAGGAAACAGTCCGACACGTCAAAATCAAAGCGTCCGGGGTTGAGCAGCAGACTGGGGCTGCTGCTACTGCTGGCGCGCACCTCCGCACTTTCCTTTATCAGACTGGGCACATAGAAACAAAGTACAAGCAAGATCACGACATACGACAAGCTTCATTTGAAAGCCTAAGACGACTATGAAACCCAAATTTATTACCATAACCCTAATTTGAAGCTTTAACGCAGGCTTGAATCCATGATGATAAACCAAGTTGAAAATTTGAGACCCAAACCATTTTTTTCTCATCTGCAGCTGTGGTTATTTTTAAAGCGCTCTTTAAATAACGTTGAGTTGTTGTTGTTTTTAAAGCTAAAAGTCTTCAACGACTGAATTTAAAAGTGTTTGTTTGTTTTTTTTACATTTCATCATCATATACAAATGTGACTAATGATCACACTGGATGAGCATCCGGGGGCAGTTGTCAGCATCTCTCCTCCATGACTCAGCCACAAAACACACGCGCACGATGCATAACAACAGTAACACCACACTTGCAGCTTGAGGGCCTGCGTTCATCCTCCGCGACGACCTTCGTGCTGACGGGCAGAGTTTCTAGCAAGCCAATGTTTCCAGATTGAGTTTTGTGCAGGAAAAGGGGATTAGCCAACTTTTACTCATATCTCTTCGAGGCAGCACTGCGGCAGCACTTCTTTCCCAACCTTTATTAAACCAAGGCGCACCACTTGGCTAAAGGGAAAAAAAAAAAAGAAATAATGCTCACCTCTTCCCAACCCAATGACTTATTCAGTGTGAAATTTGGGCCTGTTTAATTCAACACAAAAATGATATATATAGATAAGAAGATATATCAACTTGGGACTTCCTTGAAACTTGAAGGTTATGACTTGAGACATTTCCAGCATGTGCCTGTTATCAGAAACGAGGCACCGCCGATCATCACGACAGCTCTGCTATGCAGTTTTACTTCGACGTGAGAACGGTTCTGCATAGTCACTTTTCCATAATATGCTGCCTTTAAAAATAAAGATCGGGGAAGGCTGTTAGAAACAGAGGGAGGCATCTAATATGAGCGGCTAATGTGTGACCGGTCGTGTCCACTGAGGAGAAAAAGTGCAGAGGCTAACCTCCTCTCGACGCAATCACAAGCCAGAGGTGAGCGCTGCGACGTTCCGCGTGAATTCATGGCATACCATCTGCAGCCGATATATTACATGACTGAGGAGGGAGTGCACAAAGTAACTATTTATAGCGCAGACAGACGGGTGAGTAAGTGATGGCAGAGGGTGCGATGCAGCCTGTTAGGCTGCAAATATTGATGAAAAGCGGGAGCCAGACGGTCCGGGTAGACCGGGATGAGAGCGGAACGCCGAGGTCGGAATGTTAATACCAAACACACTCGTCACGCAGAGACAGATTGAGAGTGAGGGAGTAAACGCTGGCAATTCTGGACGGCAGATAGCAGGTGTGTGTCAGAGAAGTTCCAGGATTGGTAGTACAAAAGATTTTGACTAACTGGAGACAGACTCAGTTCGGGTGGGAGTTATAGTTTGAATCGAGGTTGGTGGTTTGAGTAAAGGTTACAGTTCGGCGGAAAGGATTAGAAGGTGGGGTTAGGCAGTCAGGATCACCTGGAAAAGAAGACGTGCTGGCCAGTGGACGACGTGTCGCCGTCGTACGAGTCGCTCTGCTTACGGCTGAGGGATGGCGGCCCCTGGCAATGACCTTCATTGGGGGCAGAGATGTCGATGTTGCTCTTACTTAGCCTTTTGCTGGAACTTAGACCTGGACTGGACTCTCCAAGTAGGCCCGGGTTTTCCTGAGAGGAAAACATGAACTGACGCGGTTATAGTACTGTATGTTAGCAGTTTCTTAATTCTCATTGATATTAGCACCTGACTACAGCGCAAGATCCTTAGCAACCCGCCTTCACACTTTTTGTACTCAGATTGCTATTTGCCAGCATATCAACTATCAGCATTTTTGCGTTTGTATTAGTAGCCGACCACATGTAGAATGATGGAAAATACTTGGCACTTTTTGAATTGAGGTCACTATTTTGTCATTTGTTAGCATATCAACTGTTAGCATGTTAGCATTTCATGAATTCTCATGAGAAATAGTACCTGACCGCAGGACATGGTGTCAAATCCATCGCGATCTGTCTTGGCATTTTTCATATTACCATTTGGCCATTTTTAGTAAACAAACTGCTAGCATATTAGCATTGTATCTGTTTTTATTGGAAACAGGACTTGACCACAAGACATGATTTAACAACCTGATATGCCTTGGCGCTTTTTGGACTCAAGCAGTCAAGTTGCTATGTTAACAAACTACCTGTTATCATTTTTCATTTGAAATAGTAGCAACCCGCTTCAGGGCAGGATATTACATTTTTATTGTCATTTCTGAGCTCTTTCTGTACTACAATTTCCAACATGAACAACTGGTGTCATGTTCCCATTTAATTGGTTAGCATTTGAAAGAGTACCTGACCACAGGGCAAGATGTCGCGTCTGTGTCATTCCACATTAGCACATTTTGCACTTAGGTTGCTATCTTGCTGCTTGTTAGAATTGTTAGAATATCAACTGTTAGCATATTAGCATTTAAATAAATGTCATTTGCATTCATCCATCCATTTTCTATTCCGCTTTTCCTTATGGACCTGCTTTTGTGGTTTTTATTCATAGGTCGCTACCTTGCCATATGCTAGCATTTCAACAGTGAGCAGTAATTGCGCCTATCTTAGTAGGATTTACAATCACCTTGAGGCTCTCAGTGCTGTTGTTCCTGCTTCCACTGGTGGTGGCGTTGTTGTTGTTGTTGTTTGGGCTGCCAGGTCTTTGCTGGTTGCTGAAGCACAACGCATCAAAACACAACACGCCACCCACGCAGTCGCCCATTAGGCACACCTGCATACAACACGCATACATATGCTTTAATGAGCCTCCACTACATTTTTAAAAGAAGGATTTACATGGACTCTTGGGGTATAAATGTTTGTTTTGTAACTTCTGCAGGAAAATAAGCGTCAAAGATATGTCTTTCATCGAATGGCACGATCGGCTTCGCACAAGACGCAGTTTCCTTGTTGCTGTTAGCCATTTTTCTTGAGTTGAGTCAGCAGGTACTTAAATGAGTCACACATGTACACCATTACAGAATTCAAATTTGCTCATTTTTCAGGCCTTTGCCTTTCAAAGCCTGTTGCATGCAAATGACAAGTCACATAGACGGTTAATTGAATGTCACAGATGAACTTTAATCTATGTTATGTATAAAACAGTGGAAAATTTGGATTTTGACGGCATGGGACTTTTAAATAAAGTACGGACCCTACGCAGTGCAATACAGCTTTATTTATATAGCGCTTTCAAAACAGCTGCAGCTGTAACAAAACGCTTTCTATAACTTTTAACAGAAAATAACAATAATACAACAGAACACATCACATAAAAGATTGACAGAAATACAATGGGAACAACTATTCCTACATAGACTGCAGTGTACTTTGACTGGTGACTTTGAACATTAAGTCAAGGTTCCAATTTATTAGCTGGAAATGAGCTCCTCTGCTTAATCATTTGTGTAGTCTCCTGTTGTCTGTTTCCATTGCTCGTACCCGGGAGGTTTATTACAATTACAACACTGAGCAAAGACAAATATAATAATCAATTCTCTTCATTAAAACCCAATTATTGTGTATAAACAATGCAGGACTAAATCTCCAGAATCGATCACAGTCTCCTTACTCCGCAGATTTTAATCATTTGTCGTACAATTAATCCACTACTTTCAGTAAAATTTATGCTGAATACTTAATTCTTTCCGAAGTGTAAATTTTACTCCGATTCGGCTGGGACTAAATACAGTCTTTTATGGAGTATCATTTCCCATGAGAGGAAAATGCACCCCATGAAATTTGGTGTGCAGTCACTGAGATCATTGCGTCGCCACAAGACTCGAACAAATCAAGAACAATAGCCACAGGGGAGATCGTTATTGTACCGTTATTGTAATCACCTTTGCCACGTTTAATCCGCAGCTCTTGATTCTTTCCCTTGCTTGATTGGCTAATCAAGACTGTATCGACTCCTGCAAGAGGCTTTTTGTGAACTGTGGCGAAGAAGCAAACTTTGGATGACCAAAAAATAAATTTAAAAAAATCAACCTCCGCAACAATTCATAGTCATAAGTCAAATTGTAGAGTAAAATTTGGTCAAGTCACTTAACAATCAACTCCAGCTTCAATAATCACTTGACTTTTTCACTACAGCAGGCGCGTGGCGGGATGGGGTCGGGATCAACTGTACTGTGCAACCTTGCGCTGCATTATTCACAAAGTGTCATAACATCTCGCAAGTGGTGAGTCACCGCCACAGTTTTTTTTTTTTTTTTTGATATTCGGCAACAAAGAAGGCACAAAAACCAATAACAATCGCCCAAAGAGCAAATGCACGCACCTTTCCCGAGAAGCCCTGCCCGTCGTCGGACTGCAGGAAGCTGCGGTACACCTGGTTGGCGCGGGCGATGACGGTGGCGACGGCGTCCTGGTAGCGCGGAGAAACAATGGCGAGCAGCGGCAGGGCGGCCAGCGGCAGGTGGTCCACGCTGCTTGACACGCAGCTTTCGTCGTAGCTGTATGGGTTAAGACTGAAGGAGCAAGAAGAAATGCACAAAAATCATCTTCAGCATGTAAACCTCTGAAGAGCGCAAAGAATAAACATTTCGGATTTTTTGGAAAAAAACGTATGTTTTTATCTACCTGTATGATCACATTTTAATTTTATTTGTTTTAAATTTTTTTTTTTTTTTTTTATCTGAAAACAGAGCTGCACCCGCAACCTGACCTTGGATGAGCAGATGAAATTTTTTTTAATCATAGTTTCTTTTAATTCTAATGACATAACACAAGGCAATATTTTCATTTTTTTTTACTAAAATTGGACAGCATTTTCTCTCTTGATTAATTCAAAATAAAAAGAAAATAAAAAGAAAAGTTTGACCTAATTGTAAATGAGAAGCATGTATTTTAATTACAATGACATGGCCTGAAAGTATCCTGATAAAAAAAAAAAAAAAAATGAATGAAACCCAAAAGTCCACATTTAAATTTCCTTTAGGTGTGGCAATAAACTTTCTCTCGGTGGTGCATAAGGAGAAAAAGCTGTTGTGTCACAAAGAATAAAACCTCCCCGCGCCAGTGAGCGCCTGCATGTGCGTGTCAGCCAAGTTGACTTGAATGGATGTTTATGCGTCAGTGTGATAGCGCTGGGGAAAAGACCCGTCATGCTCTCCTTGCGCCGACTGACTGTCAACGCCATCCATCAATCGGCGGCATTACAAGAAATGGCAGCGAAGCTCAGCCAAGGCTGCAACGCATCAGTGGCCGAGGTGCGCCAGCTCCGTGAGAGCACGTTCAAGCATTGATAGCATTGGTTCTCAAACTGGGGCTTCGCAGAATAATTACCGAAGCAATAAATTATTTGATCCTTTTTACATGTGCTGACAGACACATTAATAAAACAAGCATAACTAGATAAATTCAGTCAGTGAATAACTCGCTAAGAATCATCCCCAAAGTCAGCCGTCTGGATCACACTCGCTCACTCTTCTTGCAGTGAAAATGACCCCACAAGAAACTTGCGCTCCCTTTACACTGAAGAGCTAAAGCCGGTCGCCATTTTGGACACTTTTGCGGTTTACTGATGTTGAAGTTAACAGTATAAATAACATCGCCTCTGTCCCTTTTGGACCCGGCGCTGGTTTAGCTGCAATAATTCACCCAATTTGGGGTGCTTTTAACCCATCAATTTCAAGAGTGTATTCCTAACCGTAACCAGGAGTCAAAACGAACATAACCTGAAATGACCCTAGTTTGAACCTCCCATTTCAATAAAAAGCAGATAATTAAGACATTATTGAGATGTTAGAAAAAAAGAGGCCCTTTAAACACAATCTTTAATGCATTTTAATAAAACATTGATCAGAATCAGTGTTTCCCAACATTTAGTGGAAAAAAAAATCTCACCCCACACTAGCAAACAAAAATGTCACAAAAGGTTTTTATTTTCAATTTAATTAATGTTCTTATTCAGTGTAAGGTCTGGGGCCTGTTTTAATACAAAGATATAATGTTATTGTGTGAATGCCAGAAGGTGAAAACAGAAATTCATTGTACTTGCAGGTAATTGTTTTTGCCTGTTATATGTTTGCTGGCATACAGTCGGTCATTTTCTGTTCAATGAATTGAATAATTTCCCGCAGCACACCTGACGAGTTTGGGAAACACACATCTAGATTATCTTGCCAAATCAGATCAAAGTCTACATAATCTACATCATTAGACTGATGTGTTGTTTTGGATGTGCTGCGTAAATTCATGTCGCTCCAAAAGTGCTGACAACACATTTTTCACGAGTAGCAACACTTGCGAAAACAATTAACGGCATGCAGATTCATGAACACGGATGAAAAGAGACGTTGTCAGTTGCTCTCTGGCTCCTGTCACTTCCGCTTGTTAATACACGGTGAGCAAATGTATTCAATTTTTTTAAAAACCCTGGCTGGTGTCCCAGCGGAGCAGTTATGAAGAAGGATGCGCAGCTGTGAAGCATCCCTGGATTCGTCACGATGGTTGAACTATGTGACGTGCAGCTGTCTGGCATGCAGGATTCATCCGAATCCTCTGGAGATGCTGTTTGACTGGCGCTCTGTGAGGGCTCCTTTGTGAGAGATTGCTTTTTTTTCTCCTTTTTCTTTTTTTTAAAGCAGAGCTCCAGCATGCTTGTAAGATAATGGCGAACATGCATGTACTTTGGAACATGTGGTGGGAATGTAGACATTGGTATACTAGGGCGGAAACAATCCTAAGTGTACAGGTATGTCACGATTCTTTTTTGGGGAGTGGTGGGGGGGGTGTCACAATACGGTGATACCTCAATTTACGAATGACTTGAATTACATATTTTTCAAGATATGAGCTGCCGCTAGGACAAGCTCTTTTGTCTTGAGTAGCTTAAAAAAAAATTTCAGGTCTGTGCGCTAAATGGTGGCACAGCAAGGAGCATATAGTAAATAAACGATTCAATATCATCACGCTCCTAAAAAAAAGGCCTAAGTCGTTTTTTTTTTTTTTTTTTTTTAGTAAAGCTGAAAAATGGAACCAAGTTCCAAGTAGATTACATTTTTTAATCATTTCAATTCGGGGGTAGAGATGAATGATCTGGTCAACTAAAGATGAAACGTCTTTGAATTGGGTCACACCCCACGTATCACAAAAGACGTATCGAGCAGTCTTTTGTGAAGATGCACGGCTATTTGAACAGGTAGCCAGACAATATAATAATACTCACAAGCAGATATTTTTTTTTCATCCTCTGAGAAAATCAACTAGTATCGCTGCAGCTTACTGAGTCACTTAGTTGTGAAATCCAAAAAAAGGAGCACAATGATGAACACAGGAGGGACTTCTTGATCTCGATCTTATTTTATATTTGGTTCTCTTAATTCTCATTATCGAGAGCCTTTGAAGATGCTCCTGCAGGCCCAACGCAAGCGATCTGCCGAAGGGGGCTTCATTAAGAGCAGAAGATAGCACTACCGATCAACCTGGATACTCTCCCTGCTGTTAAAAGATAAAACATCTCACTCTTCGGGGGGAGGGGGGGGTAAAACAGCGTTGACTGCCAGCTTCTGGCTTAATTGCACTCTGGATGTAGAAATACAAGCCAATTTGCTCCTTGGAATCTCTTCATGAACAGAGTGAGAACGTAAATAGTCGCAGTTGTTACTCGCGACCTGCCAGAATAATGAGAGTCCGAGCTAGACCTCCTCTTCCTCATCTTCCCTTCCCTTAATCTCTCCTCCGGGGCTTCTCTCCATCCTTCTGCTCATGTCAGCTTTTTAATAGTCCAAGTGTTTCTTTTCCATCAAGTTAGCAGAGAGGTGGTGGGCAGGCTCCGTAGGCAGGTGGGGTGTGAAAGGAAATCTCTGTGGAAAAACCCTGCAGCGTTTTATGCTGTGGAACATTTTTCCCCGATGCTGTTCTGGCTCTGACGCCAGCATCAGCCATGTTGGGCCGAGAATTTGAAATTGTGAACTTTGCTTTCATATATAATCATAAACTTTGTTAAACATATTTTAAATCCCATTAACAATAAAAACCCAATACTGGGGCGTGAAGATGTGTGAGTTTAAGTGGCTGCCGTGATCGCCCTCTGGCAACGCATGTGCATTTTGGACCCTGAGACGACACGCTACTCTCCTTCTTCCAGTGGTAGGCCGGCAAAAAGTATAGTTTTAAAATCACATTATCTATTTATAGTATTGGGGAGTGGAGAGTGTCGCTCGTTTTTTAAGCGGCTGCCTTGATCGCCCGTACTTGCGGGGCATTTCGGCCTCTGAGACAACACGCTTCACTATTTCATCCACGGATAAAGCTGACATATATAATTATGAATTTCATCAAGTATTGTTTTAAATCAGGGCCAATGCTGGTTTTAGTAAAGCCGTCACCCAAAAGGCTTAATTAACATCAGACCCTGCTAACCCAGTCCTAAAAATCTGATATTGTAAACCTCATTTGAATCCCCCTGCCCCCCCTGCCATGCCGAAAACGAAAAGCTAATAAGTTCCTAGTACACTAATTTACAAACCAGACCTTAGCTTGAAAACCTAATTTGTCAAGCATTCCAATCAATGCTGCAAGTTACCTCCTGTAGTGAGCATGTGTGTTTATGGAAAAGCAGAGTTTGTGTTGTTTTGACAGGTTACCATCAGCAGCTCTTGTCGATAATTAGACAATAACTGCAGGGGGGCGACAAGCTGTCTCCAGCAAAGGAACAAGCGAAGAAGCGTCTCCACGTGGACCCCCCGACAGTACACCATTTCTAATTACATCCAAAGCAGCGTGTTTGTGTGAAACTTTTCACGCGCTCAACCTCCGCGCCGTGTTTTTTTCTTTTTTTGTCAGGCAAGCTGGTAGCCACCGCAAGTGGAAATCAGCCAGCGACGGTTTCCCACCTGTTCATCCCTTGTGTTTGTGTCATGTCAGCCAAATGAGGTTGAGCACGCCCACGTGAGCGACATTCTTATCAGATGCCACCATTTATAACGTTATAATGACGTTATTTGTACTGGTGGTTAACACTGTTTATAATTGACGCCATTACAACGAACACTGTAATGACCGCTAACACCACTTCGAACAACAGTTCTCACACTGAGGAAAAAGGACCTGCGAGGTTCTGCAAGACGTAGCTTTCGGTCCACAAAACGTCACAAACGTAAACCTGGTTTATGTGTCTTATTTGTTTTTAAAGATTTTAACTTTGTTACTGTTTGATTGATTTTAAATTGTATTATGTTCAAGTGGCTTACATTGTATGATTTTTTTTTTTTATTCACAGCTTTGTTCACGCTACTGTATAAATAAAGTACGTAAAGTGACTTCAACCTTAACTTTGTCTTGCAAGCCTACTGAGAAAACCTAACCCTTGTTTGAGACCCTAAGCCTGACTTGAAAACCTCCTTTGAAGTCCAAACCCAGGTTTGTAACCCTAACTTTGGTTTCTAATGTTGGTTTGAAACACCCAACCGTGGCTGAAAGCCCCAACTTCTGACAAGGTGCTCAAGAGTGCAATCATATGGACGATGAGGTGGTAAGGACTGAACGAAACCTTTACCAAATACTTTCCTTAAAACATGATATTCAGGAGGAACTTGATCAAAATGTCTACTTTCCGTGGACGGAACGACAGCTGACTTATTTTCGAGCTTAGTTGATCTTAAACACCGGGCATAACAAAACAGACTCCAATTCTCTAGTGATGGAAGACTCCAATTCATAGCAGCATTACGTATTTTCAGCCGAGCTAGCCCGAACACGATTGGAGGGATTCGAGACGCCATGACAAAAAAAAATTCTCCGTAACTTGACATGATTCCTGGAGATACGTGGTTGAAGAGGCCAAAATTTATCAAGGTCAGTAACTCAATTTACCTGAGAAAATTCTTCCGTGGCGCAACTTCGGGCTTCAGCTATCAGAATCAGAATCAGATTTATCGGCCATGTATGCAAGATACACACATAGCTGGATGTTTTAATGAGCACTAGTGAACAAATTGCTCTCTTAGTCCGAGCTCACCACCATAGCGTGACGGATGAAGCAAATTTGGTTCTTGATACATTGTTGGGGCAGGAGGCATCTCAATCGTGGCAGCTCGGGAATCCGAGGGGTGCGTTCCTCGGGTGCCCAACTGCTCAACGCGTGAGCCTAATTCATCAAACCGGTGGGCCGGCAGGGCAACCGCACCACGGAGCTCCGTTAACGCGGTCTCCTGCTGTCCCATCGGTCGTCCCTGGCTGGCCAAAGCATGCCGAAATTGATCTGAGTCTCCGGTATCCATGGTCGGATAAAATTCTTCCGTGGCGCAACTTCGGGCTTCAACTATCAGAATCAGAATTTGATTTATTGGCCATGTATGCAAGATACACACATGCCTGGATGTTTTAATGAGCACTGGTGAACAAATTGCTCTCTTAGTCCGAGCTCACCACCATAGCGTGATGGATGAGGCAAATTTGGTTTTTGATACACTGTCGAGGCAGGAGGCATCTCAATCATGGCAGCTTGGGAATCCGAGGGGTGCGTTCCTCGGGTGCCCAACTGCTCAACGCGTGAGCCTAATTCATCAAACCGGTGGGCCGGGAGGGCAACCGCACCACGGAGCTCCGTTAACGCGGTCTCCTGCTGTCCCATCAGTCGTCCCTGGCTGGCCAAAGCATGCCTAAATTGATCTGAGTCTCCGGTATCCATGGTCGGATAATTCTGACAAGGATGGGAAACTAACCAGATGGAGTGCGGATCGTGTACGTGAAACCTAAGCAGCGGTATCGCGCCCAAAGGACTGCTCTGTTCCTTCTGCGTCGCCAAACACGTCTGCGACAATTCAACCAAAACATCACTAAGCCTTAAAAACCAAACGATGCGGATCCAAATGTGAAACGGCATCATTTGCACCTTTAAAAAAGAAAGCAAATAAAGTTGTAAAAGGTGTTATGTCTCCTCATATTTTCAACAAAGGAGCTCTGCGCTGCAAAAATGGGAGCTTTAATGGATGCGAGGCTGTATAATTCATAACGAGGACACAGTGACAGCAGCCGTCCACATCCATTAAGAAAAGAACGCCACAAATGGGAGATGAATCCAAGTCAAACATCAATTATCACTTAATCCACAAAGATACCTCTGCCAGGGAACATTATTTCACATGCTAAAAAAAAAAAAGGAAATTCCTGCAGAGAAGCTAATCCAACCAGAATAACGAAACACTCACTTGGACACGAGCGAAAAGGCTTCGGCGCACACCGCAGGGCACGGCACCAATTTGATCATCACGTGCTCGGCGGCGGGCTGGAAGTGCGCCTGCGTCACCTTGTCGAGCACGGACGCCAGGGTGGCCACGTCGCCCGCCTTAGCACTGGGGTCGCCGCCCACCGTGTCCAGGATGTTGCCACCGTGCACCACCAGAAGCAGCACGTGCGTCGGACATTTGGAGTTCTACAGAAGATGGACGGGACCCGATGGTGAATCAGCGTGTGGCTCGATACCAAAGACTTTTTTTTTTTTTTTCTGGTACTCCATCTTCCAAGTCAAACAATTGTGTGTTAGTGCTCACAAGGCGGTTCTGCTTAGACCTTGTCGACTTGAATTCTTGTCAGCTACGCTATGTTCCAAGTAACCACTATCAATTCTGTAATCACAGTGAAGTTCAGTGTTTCAGATAAGCGTCATACCTCTCCATGCTCCAGGCCCTCGATGCCGCTTTGTGGGGCACAGCGTGGATCATCCAGCTGATAGAGACCCTCTGTAACGGGGTGAGAAATAACAGGGTAAGTCAAGGCTCAACCACACGTGGGGGTCATGTAACTTGACTCAAGCCACGCCAATTTTAAGACTTGCTTGTCGAATACGCACGAAAAGACATTCACTTCTGTCTTCTCAGGCCTGTTCCCATTTGAAAAGTGAGCGTCATACCTCTCCATGCTCCAGTCCCTCGATGCCGCTTTGTGACGCACAGCGTGGATCGTCCAACTGATAAAGACCCTCTGTAACGGGGTGAGAAATAACAGGTTAAGTCAAGGCTCAACCACACGTGGGGGTCATGTAACTTGACTCAAGTCACGGCAATTTATAAGACTTGCTTGTCTAATACGCACGAAAAGACATTCGCTTCTGTCTTCTCAGGCCTGTTCCCATTTGAAAAGTATTTTTTGGTGTGGCCTGCGCAAACCTGTCAAGTAACAACCCACCATTAAGCTGATACTCGCAGTCTAAAGGCCACCTCTCCTGATGTAAAGGTTACCGTGAATTTGAGGTTCACTCTGCAATTTCACCCGAAAGCTGGAAAATCACGGCAATTTATAAGACTTGCTTGTCTAATACGCACGAAAAGACATTCGCTTCTGTCTTCTCAGGCCTGTTCCCATTTGAAAAGTATTTTTTGGTGTGGCCTGCGCAAACCTGTCAAGTAGCAACCCACCATTAAGCTGATACTCGCAGTCTAAATGCCACCTCTTCTGATGTAAAGGTTACCGTGAATTTCAGGTTCACTCTGCAATTTCACCCGAAAGCTGGAAAATCACCAACTTCTTGTGAGCAGTGGACATTGTTTCTTAGCGGGATTTTATGACTTGACTTTTGACTTGCTTAATCAAAGGATCTTTCATCTATAACTGCTTCAAACAACGTGTATGCAGAAAAGTGGTTAAGATCGTATGACTGTCTGTGTCTCATGTGTTGTGTTGTATTATTTGGTCATTTTATGTGAACTGTTCTTTTGATGGCGGCGCGGGCACCCGCAGCGGCTCCTCTCTCTCTCTCCCCTGAGGAAAGAAATTGCATCTGTGCTGTATGTTGCACACGTAGCGCATTTGACAATAAAGTTGACTTGACTCAAATTGCTTGGGGATCTGAACTTGATTTGCATGACTTCTCCACAGTAACCTCGATTTGCTTGAAAATTAAAGGTTAAGATTTGAAATGTAGTCAAGACTCCTACCTCTGCAAACGATATCGATCTGTGAAGGCGGTTGATATTACACAAACGCCTCTTAATTTGTCTTCATTGCAGCTTCAGACTGGATGTTGCTACTCCTATATGGTTAGTTGAGAAGGATTTTTTGTCCCCCCCACGGGTACAAAAAAAAACAGCTATGTTCTTAAAGCTTCTGAAGACCGTCATCTCATTCAATTTCCTCTCTAAATTGCATGTTTATTTGGATTTATTCTGTCCTCTATTCGCAGCCCTGCCGCACAGAAGGGAGCTCGCTGCACGGCGACACTATTTTTGGTCACAAAGCAACAGAAAATCAATGAAGGGAGATTTTCTTGTTAAAAAGTAGAGGGAAGGAACGAGTGCAGGAGAGAGGGCAGGAAGGAAGGAAGGAAGGAAGGAAGGAAGGATGGAGAGAAGGAAGGAGTGCAGGAGAGAGGGCAGGAAGAAAGGAGGAAAGCGAAAAGTTCCGGCATTCCCTGGAGACAAAACATTGTCGGGTCCCACAAAAGGACTATTTCAAGACGAGAGGTCTTACACGCTTGGAGTAATAGGCCAAGGTTAATGGCTGCAAGTAATAATGCAGCCATGTGTCCACATAAAGATAATGATTGGTTTTCAGCATTTTTCTCGAGAGGCTGTGGTGTGCGAAACGGCAAGAGTTGCTCTCGATCTTCAATACCAAGTACAAAAAAGGTTCCGATTATGCTTACCCATAGTGATAGCAATACGTTTGAATAATCAAATTGATCCAATACTGTAACATTTGGTATTGATATTCAATAATACGTAAATACAGGGTTGGTTTTGCAAATACAGACACATTTTTAAAAATGAAATTGATTTGATTTTTCAATATTTGGTGCCGAGCCGTAAACCATGGAAATATTGGGCAAGCGGTGTCGATACATAGAACGATACATCCTCATACCAAAGGTGGATGGATCATCAATTTGATCAGATAACGCAAGATTTGGGATCCGATACCAGCAAAATACAGTAGTCGCACATTGAAATCTGTTTGATTTGGCAAGATTTGCAATTTTTTTTTAAAAAACATAGTCAATGAGACAAACAAGATGGCTGAAAGTCTCATGAAATGAAAGGAAATATTGATCTTCCCGTTTGGATCACGTGAATCGACATTGAAATCTATTTGATTCGGCAAGATTTGCAATTTTTTTTGAAAAAACAGTCAATGAGACAAACAAGATGGCTGAAAGTCTCATGAAATGAAAGGAAATATTGATCTTCCCGTTTGGATCACGTGAATCAGCCTCCTTAAACGGGATGTTTTTTTGAGTGTATCTTTCCCATTCGCTGCGGTTTCCCCTCAGGTCTCTCGCGCTGTCGCGGTGTCACATTTATCTTGTGTAGCCAAGCAGATGGTTGGGAGAAGAGCGCCGCAGGAGGACGCAGACGTGAGGAAAGCCATCTTTGTCATCTCTTCGGCAGTTACATGGAATAATGCATGCAGACTTTCTCTTCAGGTCTTCAGCGTATCTTTCCCATTCGCTGCGGTTTCCCCTCAGGTCTCTCGCGCTGTCGCGGTGTCACATTTATCTTGTGTAGCCAAGCAGATGGTTGGGAGAAGAGCGCCGCAGGAGGACGCAGACGTGAGGAAAGCCATCTTTGTCATCTCTTCGGCAGTTACATGGAATAATGCATGCAGACTTTCTCTTCAGGTCTTCAGCAAAATGTTTAAAATGCTTCCAAAAGCCTGTCTAAAAACCTTAATTTAAGACCTTAACCTTGACATGAAATTCTAATTTGAATCCCAAAACCTGATTCAAAAACCAATTTGAAACCCTGACTCGGATTCAAAACTTTTACTTGAAAAATGAACCCAGACAGGAAACCCAACTTTGATTTTTGGGGCGTTTTGAGTATCGTTGGCTGATATCGGCGGCTTCCACAATACCCAATACTGATACCTGGTTTTGCTACTTGCGTATTCCTATTTAACACCTACTACAACTACTTTTTAAATATAGATTATCCTGTCTTTGTGAGGCCTTGCATCTCTTTGCTATTCGGACTTGAGTAAAAGCGTTTATATGAGTGGAGTGACAAACCTTTGCAGAAAGACGTCAGAGAGAGACATAATGAGAATGGAGGTGATGTACGAAAAGGGCAGAGTGGGGGGGGGGGGGGGGGA
>NW_017806030.1:555656-561765 GCF_001891065.2 Hippocampus comes
CCCTGAGGAAAGAAATTGCATCTGTGCTGTATGTTGCCCACGTAGCGCATTTGACAATAAAGTTGACTTGACTCAAATTGCTTGGGGATCTGAACTTGATTTGCATGACTTCTCCACAGTAACCTCGATTTGCTTGAAAATTAAAGGTTAAGATTTGAAATGTAGTCAAGACTCCTACCTCTGCAAACGATATCGATCTGTGAAGGCGGTTGATATTACACAAACGCCTCTTAATTTGTCTTCATTGCAGCTTCAGACTGGATGTTGCTACTCCTATATGGTTAGTTGAGAAGGATTTTTTGTCCCCCCACGGGTACAAAAAAAACCAGCCATGTTCTTAAAGCTTCTGAAGACCGTCATCGCATTCAATTTCCTCTCTAAATTGAATGTTTATTTGGATTTATTCTGTCCTCTATTCGCAGCCCTGCCGCACAGAAGGGAGCTCGCTGCACGGCGACACTATTTTTGGTCACAAAGCAACAGAAAATCAATGAAGGGAGATTTTCTTGTTAAAAAGTGGAGAGAAGGAAGGAGTGCAGGAGAGAGGGCAGGAAGAAAGGAGGAAAGCGAAAAGTTCCGGCATTCCCTGGAGACAAAACATTGTCGGGTCCCACAAAAGGACTATTTCAAGACGAGAGGTCTTACACGCTTGGAGTAATAGGCCAAGGTTAATGGCTGCAAGTAATAATGCAGCCATGTGTCCACATAAAGATAATGATTGGTTTTCAGCATTTTTCTCGAGAGGCTGTGGTGTGCGAAACGGCAAGAGTTGCTCTCGATCTTCAATACCAAGTACAAAAAAGGTTCCGATTATGCTTACCCATAGTGATAGCAATACGTTTGAATAATCAAATTGATCCAATACTGTAACATTTGGTATTGATATTCAATAATACGTAAATACAGGGTTGGTTTTGCAAATACAGACACATTTTTAAAAATGAAATTGATTTGATTTTTCAAAATTTGGTGCCGAGCCGTAAACCATGGAAATATTGGGCAAGCGGTGTCGATACATAGAACGATACATCCTCATACCAAAGGTGGATGGATCATCAATTTGATCAGATAACGCAAGATTTGGGATCCGATACCAGCAAAATACAGTAGTCGGACATTGAAATCTATTTGATTCGGCAAGATTTGCAATTTTTTTTGAAAAAACAGTCAATGAGACAAACAAGATGGCTGAAAGTCTCATGAAATGAAAGGAAATATTGATCTTCCCGTTTGGATCACATGAATCAGCCTCCTTAAATGGGATGGTTTTTTTTTTGCGTGTATCTTTCCCATTCGCTGCGGTTTCCCCTCAGGTCTCTCGCGCTGTCGCGGTGTCACATTTATCTTGTGTAGCCAAGCAGATGGTTGGGAGAAGAGCGCCGCAGGAGGACGCAGACGTGAGGAAAGCCATCTTTGTCATCTCTTCGGCAGTTACATGGAATAATGCATGCAGACTTTCTCTTCAGGTCTTCAGCGCCACTATTAATATGAAAACAAAATGTTTAAAATGCTTCCAATAGCCTGTCTAAAAACCTTAATTTAAGACCTTAACCTTGACATGAAATTCTAATTTGAATCCCAAAACCTGATTCAAAAACCAATTTGAAACCCTGACTCGGATTCAAAACTTTTACTTGAAAAATGAACCCAGACAGGAAACCCAACTTTGATTTTTGGGGCGTTTTGAGTATCGTTGGCTGATATCGGCGGCTTCCACAATACCCAATACTGATACCTGGTTTTGCTACTTGCGTATTCCTATTTAACACCTACTACAACTACTTTTTAAATATAGATTATCCTGTCTTTGTGAGGCCTTGCATCTCTTTGCTATTCGGACTTGAGTAAAAGCGTTTATATGAGTGGAGTGACAAACCTTTGCAGAAAGACGTCAGAGAGAGACATAATGAGAATGGAGGTGATGTACGAAAAGGGCAGAGTGGGGGGGGGGGGGAGCACACAGGATGAGGACAATTGGAAAAAATGGAGATGAAGGAATAATTGGCAAGGTTAGGAACCCATAAAGGCTTCAGAGGAAATAACAAATAGACCATTTAATGGGTGGCGCTGACTGTGACGAGCCCGCTGCACTTTTCAGGCGTTAATTGCGGATAGATTTCCCCTTAAAGGGATGAGGCCGACCCACGCCGCACCACGATGCGGCCCACACTAATGTCAGCGCTTATTACGCGCACACAAAATGAGGATGGGACTAAAAAATGGGAGCTATTAATGTGATCACTCCTCTTGCCGGTTATTTATGATAACCGGCGCCTTGCAGAATAGAAAGAAACACAATGACCGAATAATCCACAGAGACCAAAAAAATGTCCACACACACCAACAAAGTCCTGTTACTGTAATGAAATTGTTCTTTGCAAGTCACTCAGGGACTAGACATGTCATACTATTACTTTAATGCCATTTGTCCACCTTGCACAGGAGAAGTACACGACGACTTGAAATCATCCACTCAGCCCCCTCGAAATTAAATAAATAAAATAAAATAAAAAGTCCACTGCACATTCAGTCAAGCTCGTTTGGGCACATGAGTGGATGAAATGCTCAAAAGTGTCCCCGTACTTGTGGAACAGTGGAGCACTTCACAGGTCCTTAATGCTTTAGTGAGTGGCCTCCTCTTCATCTATGTGTGTGTGTGTGTGTGTGTGAGAGAGAGAGAAAAAATAAATAAATAAATAAAGGCACCTTGTGGAGCATCTCTGCAGGAGATATTTCTTTAATCTACGCGGGAGCATGCTGGCGTTTCCAACTGAAGTTAAGTCTTTGAAAGCTTCCACTTACCTTGGATCTGGAAGCTTCACAGCTAACCTTGAAGGCTCCATTTTTTTCTTCCATACTTTGAAAATATTTTCCCAATGAAAATAATGGGAAGGCTCCAAGGTGAGACCGTTATATCATAAAACTGATGATACCGTGAATGTTACTGACCAACTCTAAGAGCATTTGATTGTGAGTACAGTGGTACCACTACTGAAGAAATCATTTGAAACCCTAAAGTGTATTCCAAATTTGAATCTGTAATCTGAGGTTGAAATTTGAAACCTTAACCCTGATTTTAAAGCATAAATCAAAACTTGAACCCTTTATTTCAACAGTAATTTAAGACCTTAACCTCAGTATTAAAACCCTAAACCTATTTTGATTTAAAAGCCTAACAGTGATTGGAAACTCAAATTTGAAATCTTAAACCTGCCTTGAAATCCAAACAATAACCTTCTTTTGAAACCTTAAATTAAAAAAAAAAAACAAACAAACAAAAAAACACCTCATTTTGAGAGCCTAACCTGGGTTGAAAGTATTATTTGAAACCCTACACATGGCTTAAGAATGAATCCTATGATGGCATCACCGACACATGCTCGCACACACTAAACACACGCAAAGGCCAAGAGGACTTGATTCTATAGATGCTCGCTGAGCTGAAGTTACATCGAGTAGAACTGACTGATTAAACTGCACAGTGCATTCACATTTAGCACTCTGCATGTTACTGGAAGCGACACTTGACAGACATTAATGGTAGGAGACAAAAAGCTTAAATATGAACATGATTATTATTAATCGCAATGCATGTCTCACAGCTAATGGATCAAATCCCTCGGCAGCTGCAGAGCGAGTTCAAGTATTCTATTAAAAATCCCAAACACTCTGCATAAATCAACATAAAAACCTTGAGCTGATTTATGACCGCTGAGAGCACAAATGAAAATTTACCGTTGCGTCAGCAGCACATTGTGTGCGTCACGCAGGGTGGCTCCGATTTGGCTGAATGGATTCTATTAGGATTCTTCATTGAGACGCCGCTAGGTAGATAGTAATATGGAGGCATGTGAGGGGGGGCATATTCTCCTGTCCGCACTTTATTCTTTACGGGCTTTTCTTGCTCGCTTCCAAGGCGCGGCGATTCTCCCGTCTAGACTTCTGGCGCACCGAGCATAGCATAGGGCAGTCAGTGAGCGGATATGGGACAAGTGTACCCCCAAGCCGTGTCCACATGTCGGCATGAATCAGCCGAGTTGGCCGATTCAGCAGATCACAGTCATTACCTGCCGTCAGCGGCTCTGAAATGAGTCAAAATGTGCAATGTGATGTTTTGCCTATGCGCTAAGACCTTAGTACAGCCTTCGGAGCACCAAAATCAAAATATGCTATGGGAGAATGTGCACACTGATAAATTTGTCAGGTTGCGCCTCCATTTTGAAGGTCACTCCACCCAGAGTGTGGACACACTTCAGCCGATGGGAGAATGTGCAGAACAAAACAAAACAAAAAAGCGCAGCAGCGTGCCTTTTCTGACTTAAGCACCTGGGAGAAAATGCCCCGAGGCGATTCTACGTTTAAGTGTGACATCAGTTGCCATGGAAGTCAGAACTTCTTGTATCCTGCACTCGGCGTGTCTACTCTATGCAATTTCTTTTTCTCCTTGTCTGGAATTTACGTTGACAACTGCTTCCCAGTAAAGAATTGTATGCTTTTGATCACAAGGCAACCCAATGTTTAGTTTGAGTGGGAGACTAGCTTCCGTGGCAGTCAGAAGACCTCGTGTGTGTTCAACATTCTACACTTGGTCGAAACAATTGCTCTTTACCGCAAGAAATCCACACAAAAGACAACTCGGGGAGCAACAGGGAATCGCCAACACCCTGTGAACAATTGCATGTATGTGATCGCGAGGTGGTTCATGATGTTGATGGAGAAAATTTGAAAATAGCTGCATTGACCTTGCATTGAATATTGCAGTTTTTACAATTTTCGGAGAGCTCCTAGCTGTTATTCCGCTGGTAACAGCGATTGAAGCCCACAGACGGCGAAAGCGAGCGGGAAATTGCTCTATGGTTCAAACAGATTGCATATTTTGCATGTTTTTATCTGCCCCCCTCCCCACATCCTCTCTCAACCCCCCTGCACACTCTTATGTTCATTTTGGGCTCACTGTGCTCAAGCTCCTTTTATTCCAAAGCACCAAAGAATCAGCTCACTGCATCAGAGTGTAAGCTCCCTATTCTCATTTTGGTATTTAGTTTTTTTTTTTCTCGCTCCACTACTGGGCTTCTTGTTGATATGAGACCAGTGACATTTGGAATATTGCTTGTGGTATTAAAATGAAATGCGGGGGGGGGGTTGGTGGGGGAGGGGATGCTGGCATTTTGGCATTTTCAGCAGCAAGCCACAAATCTCCGAAAAAAAAGATAAGAAAAGATAAGAAAACCATTATTTGTCTCACAATGGAGAAATTCACAACTAAAAAAACAAAAACTAAATAAATTCAAGCACACGGAAGTCTCATTTGTTATTGCGGCAATATGTTTTAGGTACCTGTGATTTCGATGACATCAAGATGTTGTCTTTCTAGTTTATTCCTTGCAAGAAAGAGAATTTTTTTAGAGAACAAATTGGTGGAATGCCATAACTGTAGAAGGTCTTCTGACTAACACGGCAACGGCTGTCGGATTGACAGCATATGTGGAGCCAGCTGGCAATCACACATGTATAATTACTGGGAAACAATAAGAATTGCCCTTCCAGTTAATTGAATGTCAGGAAGAGAAAAAAATTGTACACAGAAGATGCATGGAATGCAGTATCCCAGGTCTTTTGATTCACACGGCAGCTGCAGTCACAGATAGACAGTAGAAAACAAAGCTGCATCGATTGCAAACATACAATCGTTAAGATACTTGGAACAAAAAAGATGCGACGTGATTTAGGTAATGTGGTGAAGAGACATGTGATTTCTGTTCTGGGGGGCGCCCGAGGCTTCGTTTGAGTGTGACAGCAGTTGGAGTATTAAAAGACTTTCTGTGTTCGCCAAGTACAATGTCTCGTCTTTCTACTAAGGCATGAACAAGTTCGAAATTTCTTGTTTTTGGGTTTTACAAGGCATAGTCAACCATATATCGTGTGTGCGTGTGTGTGTGTGTGTGTGTGTGTGTACCATGAGACGGGTCCATGTGTCCCAGTGTCTCAATCTGCTCCACCAGGTCGTTGGAGTTCCACTGACTCATGCCCAGCAGCATGGCATTTTTCCCCTCCATCACATCTGCTGGGACACACACACACACACACACACACACACACACACACACAC
>NW_017806030.1:561785-588719 GCF_001891065.2 Hippocampus comes
CACGCACACACGCACACACGCACACACGCACACACGCACACACGCATTAAACCTACATATAATCAAAAAAATTAATAGGATCACAAATGTATCAACTTTATCTGATGACTGCTTTGTGGTTTGAATCATTTCATGTTGGTTGTTGACTTTAGCATAGTGAGAGGATACATTGCGATATCAATATTTTTGCCCACCCCATTTTGTCATATTTACTGTCTGTGCAGTTTTATTGTGAATATACGAGTGTGTTTAAAAAAAAAAAAAAAAAAAGTGAGTGGCACATCAAAGACCCAATTGGATGTTGCTGTACGGATTCTGGTCAGACTGATCTGGAAAAGATCTGAGGTGGACCAACTACATAAAGGTACTGGAATGGAGATTTCTTTATTGACCAACCAGTGGGGCTTTTGAGGTGTCTTCATGCAGCATTTGATCTTATTAAATTGACTCTTACATTATTCTAACTGACATTGTATAGCAGCATTTTGCATTTAATGTTGCCCCTCTGTGCATCCATTGCTGCCTGGTCACCCTGGAAGGGGGATTCCCCCATCTGCTGCCCCTTCTCAAGGTTTCTCATTTTTCCCCTGATGTTTTTTTTTTTTTGTTTGGGTTTTTTTGGGTGGGCGGAGGCTCCTTGTCCTCCTGGGGGTCAAGATCAGGAGATGTCGTTAATATTTGTCAACTGTGAGCATGTGAAGCCCTTTCAGACTTTTCTTTGATTAAACGGGATGTAGAAATAAATTTGACTTGACTTGAATCAAAACTGCGGAATATAATTCAAGTGGCCCTGATTGCCAGTAGTTAGTGGATTCCACGAACCACAAATGTGAAGCACTTCTCAGAAACAATGTTTATAAAAATTATTAGTTCCGTGATTCACAGGAAAGCAAAAAGTAGTTTTACAATCAGACAGTAAAAAGGTTGTCGTGATTCATACTTGAAATTCATGTGTCGTGGCGTGTCAAAAGGCTCAGCCCACATACTGCATTGTAAAATGAAAACCTCGATGACGCCCCATCCCTGATTCCAGCTTGAATTCATTTGGCTGAATTGTCTTGGAGGGCTTGGTTAAAGTCGGACCCCATGGAACAGCCCCCGCAAAAAGTCTTGACTTCCTGTACTATTTACAGCACGGATTTGTGAGACTTTGTCATGGATCTTGTCATGTACAACCCATAGGAACTGGCCAAAAATTGCCATATTTTAGCCAAGATGACAAACTTCCTGTCCATTTTCAAATTCAGGTCCTTGAAACTGTTTTATGCAGTCCAACACTATGAACAAGCCCACAAAATGTTGTATTGATTAAATAAGCTGGTGGCAGGTGTTTTTTTTTTTTTGTTTTTTAGCAGCTCCTGAATTCTAAACCGTGTGAAAGCAACTCTAATTGTTTTCAGCGAGTCCTGCTGTGTTGGCAGTTCAGCCTAGATGAAGAGCACCCCCTGCGGCGGCGGCTAAAAACAAACAGCTGTGCCGCAAGGTGTCAGGCAGTCACGGTCAATGATAGCTGAGACTCTATTGGACACTTGTGAGGCTTACAGCACAAGGACAAGCGGAGCCGGTTCGAGTGGTCGGAGTGTTTTTATCAGCAGGCTCTGGATGAGTCATGAAATGGTGGTGGGAGAGCAGAAGGGGGCAGAAAAATGACAGATTCTCTCATTTCTCACTCTTCCTCCCACATACGCCGACGTGCTGTCCGTTTGGATCGCGCAGCGCGGGCTCAAATGGTCAGCGTTTGTTACGAGCTATTGGATCAGTATTTGGTCAGTGGGCGAATGCAAAGTGAATGTACTTCGCTCAATCTTCGGATGGGGAGGGGCGGGGCCAATTTGGAGTGCACCCCCAATATGCACTCCCTCCTGATGGAGGCAGGGTGCTTCAATGTGGCTGTCAACAGACTTGGGATCTACATGATGGATGAAATGATGGATTTTTGTCCATTGTGAGGACTTTGATCGATATAAACTTGTTTGTGTAGTCTCTGGAGGCCTGATAGATGGACGACTTGGCAGTGACTGCAATTACTTCAGACCCAATAAGTTTTCCGCCAAGACTGCGCAAATCCAGTGAGAGAAAGCAAATGGAGAGCGAGCCAACTTTTCAACAAAATAATAACAATTAGTTCTAAGTGCCCTAATTTCGAAGGTTTTTATCCTAACTAAGGCACTTTGCCCTTGCTTATGGACAAGGACAGGCGATGTCATCAACGCACTTTGAGCCATATAATGAACAAAATAAAAAGCCAAGCATAAGTACAAAAGGAAAACACTCGCAAGAAGGCGGCGCCGGCTGCCAACTCGCACCCAGACGCTCAATTATAGACCAACAGACTGCAGCTCCTGGCATCAATCACGAAGACACTCCCCTAAATTACCTGGCCATTGACGCGCGAGAGTATAGAGTCAACGCAAGAATACAGTGGCGCAAAAAGTTCTTCAGTGTCTGTAATTTCGTGTGACCATGGCCTAGTTGTCTGATGTTTCCGATTCTAACTTCGGCTCATTTGACTGAATCACATTTGAGGAGTTGAAGTACGACCTTTTGGAAATAGCTCAAACAACAATTGACAAAGAACGAAAATGGATGACCTTCCATTTTAGCTAATGGAGCCTTGAGACTTTTTCCTGCTTTTTTTTCTTCTTGGGCTCATCTGTCCTGCCCCAGGAGTGGCTTCCTGTTTATTTTGGGAAACAGATCCTTGAGACTTTTTGCACACCTCCTGTCATGATAAATAATCCCATTGGAGGAGGGGGGGAGTTGGTTGAAGTACCACCTGTTGGAATTGGTCAAAAATTGCTTCTATTACCATACCGGCAGACTGCTACTTCATTTCTGGAAACAGGCCCATGATATGTTTTGGAGTGTCTTGTCATGAAAGACAATCTCGCCAAATTTAGATATAGTGTTGATCGATGAAGCTGCTGTTGGGGGCTTTTTTTTTTTTTTTTTTCATTCCAGGCAGGCTGTCAGAAGCCTCGGAAATGAAAGGCAATAGGGGAAAATGCTTTGAAGTGGCGGCGAGGAGCGAGGACGTTGAGGGAAGTTGGTTAAAAAAAATAATAAAAAATTTGAGACATCCTTCAAGCTGTCAGCTCGCAGTGAGCGGGTATGGAGGGAGGGAAAGGGGATGGGGGGGGGGGCTGATTGTTAAACGAACTGGAAAATTTCTGGAAATTCCTTGATCTCATCTTGTGGGCGCGGGTTGCAATTATTGCGACAGCCTTTGTTTAGCATCGTTCCACATCTGATGACGCACAATCAGATGAGATGGGAGGATTTGCTCGTAACGTGTGAAGGTTACAAAGAAATGGCAATGAGACAGCAAAAAGGCCTCATTGCCTCAATACATTACTGAGAACAACTATTAGCTTTCGGGCTTTAATGAGTTTGTGCTCAGAGGTATTACTTTCAACAAAGTATTTAGTTTTTCCATGATTGACTTATTCTTTTTTTTTTAAATAGCCAAATTTTGTTCATCAATGTAATGAACAATGAAAAGCACAAGCGTCTTATTTTTTTGCCAATGTATTCCACGCAATAAAGATGAGAGATTGCATAGAGCAGACTTACAGAATGCAGAACTGCATGAGGTCCTCTGACTTGCACAACAGCACTAAACACCTTTAGCTCACGAAGAATACAGAAAAAAACTCTGGGCAATGAACTTCATGCTGCTTCACCAACATCAAAGGAAATATTACTTGATTACATGAATTTGAAAAAAAATCCTCACCATTATGTAATTAAATCAGAGGTATCAGTTACATTTTGCGTATTTTTTCCAATATCATGAATATCTCGACTGCGTCTCTTTTTTGCTACTTCCTTGTTTCAATTACCGGAACAGCAAAAAATATTCAACATTCAACATATAAAAATGTACTGTAGCACTTGGCCGGGGCAGGATTAATTTTGGTTTTAAAACTGTAAGCATACAAGTGTGTTGTACATGAACTCTTGCTTTTGAAGAGGATAGGGAGGGACCAAGGCATGCTTCAAATTGCGGAAAAAAAACACGATTAATTGACAAACCCGTCGACGCAAAGAGATGATCAAAGGAAAGACGGTTGTATTTAACACATCAATATTATTAGCTATTATTACTAGCCTAAATTACACGTAAGGACAAAGTGACGTGACATCACACGTGGGTAAACAAATGCACACTAGCTAGCACTTCACACAAATGGTATCAAGTCATTAAGCTCAGCCTTTGGCATTCTCTCATGATGATAAACGTTAGCAAATAGAGGAAAAATGTAACGAATGTACTGCTCGAAAGACCTAAAACCAAACTTTTCCCTCCTCACTCGTTTTCACTTTCCGAGGCTAACAAGTGAGTATTTCAGCAAATAAGGAAAGCTAGACGACAAAAACGAAAGAAATGCATCGGTGAGTAGACAATTTTGTACCGTTCTTAATAAAGAGACTGAGAAATAAAGACACATTGTCATTCCAGCATCCAAAGCTGGCCTAATACTGCACACGCTAGAGTTGCTACATTGTCGTATTATTTCTTGGTGATTTCACAGTACACTTGCGTCGACATCCTCTTTAGCGGGGCCACCCTGGGTAGAGAGTCATTTCAATGATGTAACATCTTCACTGATAGAGTCGCGATACCCATGATGGAGTCCAACTGTCATTACGCTGCTGCCACCGCAGATAAAGGGGTGCTTTGAGTCTCTCCATTACGCTTATGGCAGCCATAAAAACAGTATTCCGATGGCTTTGCTAGCTTCCCAACACAACAGCAGCTTGCGTGTCCTCAAAAATCATGGCCTTGCTCAGTGATTCTCTGGTTAAGTCGGCCACTAGAGAGCTGTAATTACCTTTACCCTGCAGCCATATTTCCACAAGGTGCTACGTTTTCCATTATTTGGAATGTGCATCACAAGCAGAGCTACTAAAAAAAAAAAACATGCATAAAATGACAGGGGAAGGCCTCCAGTTTGCTTCAAAGTGGAAATTTCATGATCGTTTCAGCCATCATCAGGGGTCCCATCAAAGACGAACTTGTGTGAAAGATTTTGTTTGATTGCAAACAAATTCAAACCATGTACACTAGACAAATGGATGATGTCAGATTGGGGAAAAAAAATGTCTCATCTTTGTATCTCGGCTGAGCAAGGCAATAAATTCTATTGACTCTTCATAGCACCTCTGTATTAGTTACAAATTAATTCCCCCAAAGCCAGTCTCAGTATGTATTCACACCAAAAATATTTTGATCTGCTTGCAACAGCATATTTAATATTTTTTTTTCGTTTGGTGCAGTTTGTATTCACACTGTACTTTTTGCAAGTCAACTATATTCTGTAAACACATCATAGCATGTGACGATCAGTGCTACCATTGGATGAAGGTAAAAGCGCAAACCCAAAAATGGAGGAAAACCCGTAATTCCTACATGCTGCATTCTTGCTCTGCGTATTGGTGCTGTTATTAGAGCAGCAAAATAATTTGGAATGTCAAGAGCCGCCATTCAATGCACGTTTTGCGATCACCATTTTTCAAAATTTTGGAACGGCGTCGGCAAATGCAGTAACCGGAAGGAGCGTGTGCTTTGCGTGCTTCGACCCACAACATTGCTAGCAGCAGTCACAAAAGACGACGGATCACGTATGATCAGCATTCACTGCGGGCTAACATTTCCCACGATTCAAGGCTACGGTAGCTTGTTGAGCCCAAAAAGACATTTACATCCTGTATTTGGTGCGAATTGGAACCCAGCCGCTGGGGGGCAGTGCCCTCCCCTGGGGGTGCACTGTTCCCCAGTGCCGGTCCCAAGCCCGGAGAAATGGGGAGGGTTGCGTCAGGAATGGCATCCGGCGTAAAACTTTTGCCAAGACGACCATGCGAGTTGGTAGGACGGTTTACAGGGGCGGATGGAAATTACTGACTCGCTGTGGCGACCCCTGAATAGGGACGTGCCGAAAGGAGAAGAAGAAGATTTGGTGCGAATTGGCAGTGGTTTGTATTCAGTTCTGTAGCGAACTGCATCGAGTCTGTTTGGAAGTGCACCAAGACCCCCTGGAAAAAAAAAAAAAGGATCTCGCTCCAGCTGCTTCGTCCGTACCAGGATTTGTTTGTGTGTAGTCACAGTTGCATAAAAGGTCCGGGCCGGCGTGGGAAATGAACCCCGGTCTGTTTAAAATGGACCAAACAGTGCAGATGTGAATACATACTCAATACGAAGGTTTGGCGGGTATATCTGTCATGGGTAGACGCACAAAAATAAAAAAAAAGAACCCGGAAGTGGTGCCGAAAAAGACACAAGATGCGCCATTTTGGTTCAAAGCAGCCATTTGAGTTATTTCCAAGGCTCCTTCAAAGATGAACTTGTCATATTTTCTTCAACTGCAACCAAATTAGAACCATGTATGCTAGACATATGACTGACGCCGAGTTGCAAAAATCTGTCATTATTTTGTATTCAATGTGGGCTCAGCATAGCAGCAAAGTTAGATGACTCACTGTTGAACACAAAACTGTAACAACTCAGCTCCCCAAGGTCAGATGACGACTCAAACAACAAGGCCCCTGTGCTGCAGTTTCACAAATGGACACTTAATAATGTGAACAGGTTTAACATAACAGCAGGCACAGAAAAATGTCAAGGCCCTTTCCCGGAGACGCAAAGGAAGTCGAGCACAAGTGGCTGAATTCAGGGTGAATTCTAGTGCTTGTACTTTGAGGAGCACCTACTAAATAATTCACCCAATTAGATCAGAGCCAGGTTTCCGACACCGATGGGCGAGCTTATTTGCAAAGCCTTTTTGCCAACACCACAGAAATTAAAAACTACTAACTCAACTCTAAAGGTGAATTTGCAAAATGAAGTTGCCACTCTGAAATGATTTAGGTGTCAACACACTCTATGAAATCAAATCAGGAAAAATAAATGCTCGCGTCATTCAACCCTACTCCCCGAAAAACAAGACGCCTCTATGAAGCGATCCCAAACGAGTTGAAGCATTATAGGAATAAGCTCAAGATAGCTCCTCCGTATCTATTCACACCTTGACAATGCAGTCCTTAGGTCGAACTCAACTCAACTCATATTTATAACATACGAGAGCGAGAAAAGAATCCCTTTCAATGAGGAATGACGACAAAAAAAAAAAAAAAGTGACAAAAGCTTGAATGTGTTTGAATGTCTTTTGACAAACACTATTTCTACAAGGCTTGGAACATTTTGTTCAATGACGACTCTCCCCTCAAACTCTCTTTCAGTGTTTGGATTGGAGAAGGTACACGGTGCACAAATGTGTTGTTTGCAAACGCCTGCAGGAATAGGCTCTTGGCTAACCTTCACTCTGAGTCTGAAGTGGAAGGGAAAAAAATAAAATACACTGACTGTCTACCTTGGATGTTCAAATCATAATAAAAAAAATTTAAAAAATGAATGCAGCAATTTTATATGCCGCTTTTCTGGACACTCAGACGCTTCACAGTGGATACATTATTCATGCGATCATAGATTCATACTCTGATGGTGCTAAATTAGGTTCTGCCCTGGGGCAGAGTGACGGAAGTATAGCTGCCAGTAGGCGTCAACGAGCCCTCCGACCGCCGCCAAACATTCACACAAAAGGTGAACAAAAGTGTGAGTGACACCGGAGGCTGCGTGGGTGAAGTGTCTTGCCCAAGGACACAACAGCATATGGCTGGAACAGAGCAGGATTCAAACCAGAATGTCATACTTCCTGCCTGTCATGATCTTGTTTTTGTTTCGATTAGATTTGGTTTGGTTTCATAGTTTGCAGTTTTGGTTCTGTTCCGTAAGTGACCAACAAGTTGCACTCGAGGGTTTCTCCTCCAGCGTCGCACCTGCTGGTCATCATGTCATTTGCCTTTTTCGGACTGCCACGCCGACGACTCCGAGTCGGATCGGTGTGTAACTGTCATGTTTGTTTATTGATTTGGTTGTTTCGGTTGCGGTCACGTGTTGTTTTGTTTGTCGTAGTAATGTGTTTTGTTGTTACTTTGGTTCATTGGCGTTTTCAGGACTTTGTGTTTTCGATTTAGCTTTTCCAATGTGCTTTTGTGAGTGTTTCCGTTCATATATCTTGTTGAGCATACCCTGCTTCTCCTGGCTCCCTGGTCCTCCAGCATGGCACAAATATAACAGAACGATCCGACCAAAAATGGACCCCGCAGGACCAGAGGAGGCCTGATCCCGTCATCATCATGTCATTAGCTTTTTTTCTGTTAAAAAGACTGTCCAGCCGACCACTCGGGGTCTGACCATAGTACCACTGACATGTTTTTTGGTCTTTTTTTGTTACTTTGAGTTATCTCCTGCTTTTGGGTCCTCTATCATCACACAAGCTTCTTGAGACTTTTTTTTTTTTTTTTTTTTATGTGTCTACTCAAAATAAACAATTGAACTAAATGTCATGTTTTGAAGCGAAACTGGCTCTGGGGGTTCAAAAAAAAAATCACAAGCTAAAGTATTACTGGTTTTGCATTTTAGGATGAGGCATCACATTTTGTTGCCATGGTCAGCCCAACACACAAAAACTGAAACTTGTCACACTTTAGTGCCATCTATCTGTCTTGTATATATGGTTCAAATTCAGTTGCAATCAAATTCTATCAGAGATTTTTTTTTTTTTTAAACAAACCATGCAATGGTGAAAATGACCCTGACGTGCCCAATCAAAATGATTGAGTTCCTTCCTGTGTCTTTTCTGACATGACTTCAAGAGACTTTTTTTTATGTCTACTGTTGATCGATATAGATGAAATTTCATGTTTTTAAAATGGCATTGGGGGATGAATTTTTCCCAGAATATGTGGTTCAAATTTGATCGTGAACAGAGAAACTTTCTTGGAGGAGTTTATCTTTGAAGGACTGTTCGAAATGGCCCAAAATCATCCAAAAATGGGCATTTCAAACCAAAATGGCAGACGTGCCATGTCTTTTCAGGCATGACTTCATTAGACTTTTCGTTACTTCTACTCACGCTAAACACACCTACCAAATTTCATGTGGCTAAGTGAAACTAGCTTTGGGGGATTGTCCCCCCCAAAAAAGTAAATAAAAGTTAACTGCCACTTTGAACCAAAATGGCACACTTGCTGTGCATTTTCAGTTTTAGCTTCGAGAGATTTCTTTTTGTGGGGATGCTTGCCATTGACACGGCGAGCAAAGTTCATGCTGCTAGGTGAAATTGGCTTGGGGGTGGGGGTTGAATTTCCCCCAAAAAGTAGGAGGTGAGAATGTGATTTATTTGGCCTCAGAAATCAGATTGAATAAGACATGACGCAATTCCAGATTGTCTGCGCACATTCATTTGTCTGGCTCTCCTGTGTATTGTATTCTTCGTTCACAGCAGCTTCACGCAGCCACCGGCAGCATCTTATCTTCATCAGCTGCTCAGTGAGATACAATTTTCAATATTTGTCCGGACGCAGCGAGGCGTCAGCTCATTCTTGTGGTGTGCTCTCATTGGATTTTGCATCTGTTCCTGCGCAGTATAGAAAAAGTTTAAGAGGCGTTTCATTTGCTCGACATGCCGTTTGTCGCTGCACGTACTATTTATACTGCTGAGTCGGGGCTAATATTTGATCTTGACGGGCTGCCACCCCAGGGCCTCCCGCGGCTGCCAATTCAATCTCCACAATGTCGATCGGTGCAAGTCCTTGACAAATTCGTCGTATTGTTAATCCGAATTTGATGGCATCCATTTGCATAATGAGGCGAATTGACAGACAGAGCGTGAAAGGAAATCCGCCGCGTGGAAATTATGTCTGTATACGAATACGTGTTTGCCGTAGCGAAGTAAACGTTCGTACAATGCAGTGTTAACATCGTGCAGCGTTGCGTGCCCCGTGCTCACGTGCGGAAAGACAGGAAGGCAGCCACTTTGGTTTGAGACGTCCATTTTGAGTAGTCATGTTGGTAAGTTCTCGGTGTCCTTTAAAAAGATATTCAAGTGAGCCCCTGAAGGCAGTTTGTCTGAGCAACATGAAATTTGTGGACATCATGAGTACAAAACAACATTTCATGAAGCCATGCCAGAAACACAAAAAGACGGTTCGAAGCAGCCCTTTTAGTGTCATGTTGTTATTTTTCAAGTCCTTTAAAACAATTTAATTCAGCCATTGGAGGCAGTTTCACTTAGCAACATATTTGGCAGGCATGTCGATCAGAAGTGGACCTACAAAAAAAGTCTCACGATGTAAATCCTGAAAACAAACATTTTGTTTTGGAGCATCTTTCTTTCAATTTCTCTGGGTCTTTTAGAAAAAAAAGAAGAAAAGAAACATTTCCGCCATGTCTGATGATGAAAAAGTGGCTCACAGCTCACACCTCGGTCCCAAACGGGCCAAGGCCAGGTACCGGTAGTTGGGGACTACTGCTGCACAACAACACTCAGACGCATCTAGGTCTAAGTGGCCGTTTTAGAGACATTTTGGCAATTTCCACAGGTCCTCAAAGACCAACTTGTCCTAGATATTTTTTCCAATTGCTTCCAAATTTGGGCGGCATGGTTGTTGACTGGTTAGCATGTCTGCCTCACAGTGCAGAGGTGCAAGGTTCGATTCTCGGCCCCGGCCTTCCTGTGTGGAGTTTGTATGTTCTCCCCGTGCCTGCGTGGGTTTTCTCCGGATATTGCGGTTTCCTCCCACATTCCAAAAACATGCATGGCAGGTTTTTGGAACACTCTAAATTGCCACTAGGTGTGATTGTGAGCGCGGATGGTTGTTTGTTGATGTGTACCCTGCGATTGGGTGGCAACCAGTTCAGGGTGTCCCCAGTCTCCTGTCTGAAGACAACTGGGTTTGGCTCCAGCACGTCCCGCGACCCGGAGGATAAGCGGATCGGAAAATGGATGGACGCTTGCAACCATCGTTACTATTTTTTTAACAACTGTTCCAGAATAATATGTGTTCTTGTTTTAGGATTACAATTAAAAAAAAAAAAAAAAACAACGTTGTTGCAAGAATATGACTTTTGATATTGACTAAATATGACCATTCTAGTAAGATTACAGTACAATGAATATTTTCACACGGAAAACATGTCGTCATTGTTATAAGACTACAAACCCTTTCAAATCTTTCTAAATGCAATTTTATTGATTTGAAATGTTTTTCATAATAGACTATGGCGTAAAAATTAAAATAACACCATCCTCATACAATCAGGACTTTTCACCTCCCCATTTTTTTTGTCTAAATAAATAAGAAATACTCTTTGGGAAAAAAAAGGCTAATTGTCAACTCTGTCAAAAAAAAAAAAAAAACTTTTTTCTTTCATGTCCGCGTTACAAAAAGCTTTATTCTTATAAGATAAGCACAGCGTAAACATGTTGGCTGCTACTGCTTGGTCATTAACAGAGAGTTGAAGGAACGCTGAAGTATTTTCAACATACAGTATTCATATTAGAAGGCTGAGTATCTGCAAAGACTTTTTGGACAGCTAAGAATATCAACATGGTTTAAAATATTGTCTGTATGGTTAAAATTTCATGATGCCAATTTTCACTTGAGAAAAAAACATGCATGAGTGAATTCGTTATCTCGGGAGCGCAAAGCTTGTCACAGTACGTTGAGCTCGACTTTAATCAGTTTTGTCGCTGCGGGCTTAAAGTGTCTCTAAACATAGAAAGCGACAGGCCATTTAAATGTCATTGTTGGCGTGCTACGTCTTTGCCCTGACAAAATTGATTTTAGATTTCATGATAAAAAAATCCCTCCCTGACTTCGTATGCATTCAGGAAAGCCATTTAATTGGGCGTTAGTCCACACATCGCGCTCCATTTGCGATGCCGTTTTTGAGTCCAATCTACAAAGAATTTACACTCAAATCAAAACAAAGAATCATGTTGAGATTTTTCTCATATCCTAAGATTCTGACTTTTTATCTTGAAAAATAACACTTCAATCTTGTTAAATGTTTTATTTTCAGGCTTTATCATGACTGACAATTTATCCTGAAAACAAATGTGGGCAAGTAACTTTTAACTCATAAGATTTCAACTTCTCTTAAAAATTAATAAATCAATAAAATACCATCTACTTATATTAAAATCGTGACATTTTCCTCAGAATGAGACCACATATCTCAGAAAAGTGCAACTTTACTTTTGTAAATACAGTAATGTCATTTTTTGGCACATTTTTTTTGATTGTGTCTTTGAACAATGCAAATATAAATTCTGACTTTTTTTGTCTTTAAAAAAAAAAATCTGACTTTATTCTCAACAGATTACTTTTTCTTGAAAATAAAGAATAATCTAAGATTTTTTAAAATAAGAAATAAGTTGAAAAAGTTGGACATTGCCATATTATTCCTCATGAAAAAATATGCGAAGATGTTGATCCCTTTCCGCAGCTTTAAATATGAACATGTTTGCTTTCCGCTTTGCCGTTGGTTCATTTCAAGCTAAAGCCCACAATAGCTTGTGAATATGAAAGACATTTTATTGAATGTAATCATTGAAACCCACAAACTTTTCCCCATGAAATCACTCAACTTCCCGAGGTTTTCCTTAGCCGATCATTCCAGCCATCTCCCTGAATTAATGTCTTCCTTTAACGACGTCAATTAGCCTCGAGGTGCACTCGCGTCCCATCGGCAGTGTAAATATCCCACGTGGCTCTCTCTCCCCGCCTCCAGCTGCCGGGAGCGTGGCTTCATCACCGGCCGCGCAAATCCTCCTCCGCGGTACGCTGTGCTAAATTGCCGCGCGTGCCGCTGATGTCGTTAGCTTTGTTTCTGTTTATTGTCAAAGCCGTCGATAGACATGCGATTGGCTGGCAACCAGTTAACGGTTTACCCCGCCTACAGCCCGATGACAGCTGGGATAGGCTCCAGCACAACAGTAACCCCCCGGTGAGGATAAAGCGGCTCAGATAATGATGGCCGGATCTATATATGCCTGTAGCTAACTGTGGAAAGTTTAAACTTGAACGCAATCTAGGCCCTTTAATCGATGGGATTAATAGCTAACTAACTTTTTGGCACACGCTTTACGAAAAAAGAAGCAAACGACAGTGGGATGAAATAAAGGGGAACACTAACCTCGGGCGTCGAAGAACTCTTCATCGGAGCTGTCCACAGATTCTTGCGCAATATTCTGCAGACACCAGTGGGTGGCGCTGTGCTTGTGTGACGAACCTTTGGGGTTCACACAAACACAAACACATGGATCATTGAAACAACGGATATCTCAACATAAACATTGCAACAACACAGATTGAAAATCTCACAATACTCACAGGTACTTATTCTTAGTCCGATGCGAAAAATAACTCATTTTACTGCAGCTTACTGAGTCATTTAGTTATGAGACTCTTCTTTGTGTATTTTATGTTTGTATTATACTGCCCCCTGGTGGCCAAGGCATGCACACCACAAGGGTGACAATGTCAATGGGTATTGAAGTCTAAAATCACGATGCACAAATTGTTCAATTCTTAACATGCTATTTAAATATTGCATGTTTTTATAAAGTATCATATTATGGTATACTATTTTTCTTTTTAAAACACGTGACAAAACACTGCAGTTTTGTTTTTTGTTTTTTTTGGTGCGGGGGAAGGGGCACTGGAACGGATTAATGGCTTTTCCATTCATTTCAATGGGGAAAGATGGTTGGACAGAAAAATGTTTTGCGCTTCAGATATAGATTTATTATACAGCATGTCATGAATACAATACATCTTTATTGATATTGCGCTTTCACAATAGCTGCACCTTTAACAGAGCGCTTTACAGAAAGGTTAACATTCAGCGCGGATTAAAAGAGAGCAATAAAAAGTGTTTGGGTTGGAAATAGATTAAATTAAATCAATGTTCAGCACTGGCTCTCGAGATGTTTCTCTTTTATGACTACCCTTGTTTGTGTGTACTTACGAAAGGAAAAGCTTGAAAGAAACAAATGTTGAACAACACGTGACATTTGTGATGGTGACAATGGCCCAAAAATAACACACCGTGGGTGTTTTCTATTGATTGCCTGCAGCATGTGCGTGCACTGGATACAATAAAACAGTTCAATAAACGCCTGGAACTCATTCTGCTTTCAAATGAAGAGATGGATGCACCAAACATTCAATTCTCAGCTGGTTGCAGAATTTTTGCGTCATCTAAAACAATGATTCACAGTGCGGGACATGTAAATCAAGTCTTGCATGGAGGAAAAGGAATTAAATGTTCAAACGGTGAATTATGAGGCAGTGGCTGAAACTTGTTTTTAATACAGTCCAGAGCATTTGTATTTCATTTTTAAGTGAATGCATTTGCGTTCAATCTTGTAAAATGGTTTGTTTTGAAACATTTACTTGGGTACAATTTCTTTGGTTCCATACGGTACAACTTGTAAGATTTCAACTTTTTGAACCGAATGTTTCACAGTTTACATCACAAAACGAATTTCCTCTTGTGAAATTGCAACTTTTTCCCCAGCAACAATGCAACAATTTTGATATTAAAAAAGTGACTTAATTAGTATTGTAACTCAAATAAGTGGAATATTTTCCGCATGAAATCGTGATTATTTTTTGCCGTTAGATTTTACACTTACAGTACACTGCTGTAATATTAAAATAATTACAACCATTTCTTGTTGGGTTCAGGCTTTCTTATTACACAATGCAAACTTTTTTTCCTCGCATATTATAACTATTTCCTTGTAGCAATACAACTTCAATCTTTTTTTCTTGTCAAATTTAAATTTTATGACTGTAAAATGATCACTTTTTTCCCCTCATGTTGGATGAGGAAAGGCAGGAAAAAAAGAGGAGCTTTCAACTTTCTGATATTACACAATCTTTACATCCGTACAAAATTATTTCTCATAGAACTCCCAACATTCTCCTCACAATAGTTCATATGAAATGTATTTTCCTCCTATTACCTTTTTTTCCTCAGAGGTCAGATTCTTTTTTCCACTTGTAATATTACAACTTTTTTCCCCCCCTCAAAAATTCAAATGTTCTTCTTGTGATATTACAAAGAAATTTCAGGTGGGACCTTATTTGAACAAAACTGGTTGTCTTTAACATATTAAATTTTGGAATTATCGTGTCTGGGCTGTAGCATGACTCAGCACGATTACACATGAGACTGTTCCCATGTTCTTGTTCTTGAAGGAGTCCCTTGGCAAGAGCCTTTGAAAGCAGCAGAGGATGGACAGAGCTGACTGGATGACGATACTCACATTGGTGAATCGCCAAAACTTGCTATGAATAGCTCGCCCCTCCAATTCAATCAAAACTAATCGTGGCACAATCAATTGCTGCAGTTGATGAGAGGCAGCGATCGCATTAATCTGCCTTCCCCAAAAGTCAAATGAGTGGCGCACACACACATGATCACACACGCAACAATACGACCACACACGCTAGCATGCACGATAACGCCATTAGACTGGACGAAATCCATCCTCACTACGGCAGCGGGTGACAGCCTCCCTCTTCGTGTTCGTCACTTGAATTTGCCTCGCTGCCAACGGCCCACAGTTGGGTTGTGTTCGCCGTTTTGCGTTTGTTGTGGCTTTGTCCACTGCGATTGTCACTTTCGATAGCGTGCGCACTCAGGCACGACTCCAGTGAAGGTCGCAGCAGTACTTGTTGCTGCTTTTTGTTCTCTCTTGTTTATATGAGGACCTCCAAGCGGCAACAAAGGGGTCTTCGGTCTCTGATTATGATTTTTTTTTTTTTTTTGGGGGGGGGGGGGGGTCGCTTTTCACATGGTTTGTCCACATGTTCCTCAGCCAGATTCTGACAAGTGTCTGTTTTGGTTGACGTTTGCTCTCGTGCCTCCTCTTGTATCCGCAGGACTTTGCAGGTGCTGCTCGTCTTACTTTTTGCTTTTTGTCCCCTGCTATTACAACCATGTTCTATTGATATTTTTAGCTCTCTTTAACTTTCAATAACCATGTTACAACCAAAAACAAAACAAAAATGTTGAAATGAGAAAGAGAAAAAAAAAATGAAAAAAATGCTGAAAAGTGCTGAAAAAAAAACCCAGAACTAATTCAAGGTCAAGGTCAAGGTCATCTTTATTGTCAATTATGCTTTATGTATGATATGCAGCATAGATGAAATTTCTTCCTCCCAATCCGCAGTGCAAATATGCATGCAAACATGCTGTGCATTAAACACACACAGCTGAGAAAAGATAGCAGCTACATTGTATAAAAAAGACATAATATGTCATCTAAACAGCATAAACAATGGCACTTGTGGCTATTGTAGGTAAAGTGAGGTAGTGCATTGTGCAATACGCAATACACAGATGTCGGATAATGAAGTTAATTGAAAGTACGTGTTCCATTCTTAAAACGAACTAAAACTATTGTCGCGAAAATGTTCTTTGTTTACATCTTTGTCACTCAATTTCATACATGAGCTTTTGTGGTTTATTTTAACTGTATTTAGTTTGGTATGTACAGCCCTACAAAAGAAAGATCAAACAGGCATTTGGGAATTGTACCTTGCTACATAACACTCACTGAGTGACTTTTTTTTTTTTATCTTGCACTCTCCAAATACACCAATAATAAAACTAATTTAAACTGATTTTAAAAATTAATAACAATGAAACATCCCACTGGTCTAAAAACTCATTAAAGCCAACTGAATGTTGTTGGTGCTCCCTTTTCACTCTCCTTGTTGACACCCAGATTCTCCAGACAGGTTTCAACAGGTGTTATTTTATGATTTTCAAACTCTCCGCTTTCCTTTTTTTAGCCCCAAACCTGGTGCTGTTATAGTTGTTGCTTCTCTCCTTGTTAATCTAAAGATCCCCAATCAAGTTTCAACCAGTGTTGCTGTTGCCTTTTGCTCTCTTTTCCGCCTTGTCTATGCCATGATTGCCAGCTAAGTTCCAACAGGTGCTTTTTGCTCATTTCTTCTTGTTGATTGCTTGGTTCCCAACAGGTGACTTTTGTTAGTTTTTAATGCTCCATTTTCTTCTTGTTGAACCCCAACAAAGTCCCACCATGAGTTGCCGTTGCCGTCTGTTTGGTCTATGTTTTCTCTTCGTCTGTCCCCTCCAGACCATAAAGACCACTGATACTACAGTACATCACTAAGCTGCTGAGCAGAATGGGTAAAATACAGGAGGAATAATAATATTGCCATTTGCGTTCGTTTATGCACAATTTTCTGTGTAAAAAAAAAAAAGCTAAAACGTGAGCTCTCAATCAAAAGAGAATGGAAGAAAAAAATACGTTGGCTCCTTTATTCTCCACATGAGATTCACAGATTGCAGTCGTATCAGTCGGCTGAATGTCGTGAAAAGCCTCGCGCCGCTCAGCACCTTTTCACCCCATCTATTTACCCACCCAACCACCCATCAATCCATTCCACCATGCAGCCATTTGACCCTTTCCACCATCCATCTATCCTTGCATGCATATAGCACGCACCACCAATTCGTCCCAACATCATGCAGCTCACAGATATTTATGCCCATCCCCCCATCAATCATCAACCCTTCATTCATCCAACCATCTATCCACCGACCTACTCATCCATCACACCCTGCACCCATCTAAAACCATACATTAACCCAACGAATCATCTATCCATCCCATCATAAACACAACCATCCATGATCCCACCATCCATCCATCTAGAAAAAAGGCAATACCAGTGTGCCACTCCCCTGCCATCGCCTTGACCTGAAACATTGGCGAGCAGACAACGAGGCTTCACCATGACATACATCCATTAAGTTCCAATTCAGGTCGTTTTTTGTGCTCAAACACGATGCAGCAAAGCTCATCGACGGAAGGCATTAGCTCAATGGCAGCTGCCTGTTGAACAGGACAATACCATACAATGCGACGCAATATACCCGCATATACGACGAGACAGCAACAAACAATGTCTAGCGGAAGTGGCGCTTTAGCATTCATAACACAGACAGAGGACGGGGGTTTATAGGTGCTGCTATTTTTAGCCAGCCGCATAACAGAACAACAAGTCCATGCCCGATTATTCAATTGGGAGACAAATAAAAAGGAAAACTTCCAGATTGATGGCTTTTCATTTAATACCAGGAATATAAAATGCTCAGGGGGGCTATTACTCACACTATTAAGTTGAAGTGAGAGGGGAGGAGGAGCTGCACCGATGACAGAGATGACTGTGAGCAAATTGGAAAGAAAAGCTAATCTTATTTGTTGTTGGCAGACATATTGACTAAACAAATGAGCTATGGCCTCAGGAGATGCTACCTAGTGCCGATTAGTCACCAAAAAAAGATAAGAAGGTCGACTTTGTTTTCACATAATGACATAAACCTGCTAAAAAGCAGGTTTTAATTTCATGTACCAGTGGGTGAAAGAGTGAAAGCCGAGCCTTTCATTTCGATCCAAATGCTGCCAAATGTGACAGATTTCATTACGGAAACCACTGAACTCGTCGCCCGTAACACTGATTGTTCTGGATATTTTGAAAAAACTATGAGTTATATTGCCCAAGCAGGAAAACGAGCAAAAGTAGTTGTTGGATACTTGTGATATGCCTTTGCCAAGATGACAATTGCAGACGCAATGTTGTCCAGTGTTCGCATCATCCACTCGCCACCTCACCAATCCCCTTTTTACCAATTGAGGAAAAAAAAGCCATGATGCTAAATGAGGTTATCTCTGTGCAGCATGCTGACTTATAAGCATATTACTGTGTATGAAGTGTTGATGATCACTGTGTTAAGACATTCCTCGCTCGGGATGGGTGAGTACCAATACCTAGTATCGGTATCCTGCTGATACCAGCCACGATACTTAAGGCAAAAAAGTTGTTTAAGTCCTCGGCAATAATTGATGCTATACTGTAGCAGTTTGACACATCGGAGAATCAACATCTGCGTCAGAAATAAAGGTTTTCCTTCATAATTATGGTCATTGTGTTCAATTTCATTTTATATATCAAAAGTATTAAAGGTATCAGTACTCGGAATTTTGAGCACGTAAAAAATGACTACTCATCCTGGTCTTGAACAGCCATTGTTCTCCCAGCTACTAGTTGACTTTGTCATCAGTGCACGAGCCACTAATTACACTATGGCTGGCTCAGTCCAGGGCCGTAGCTAGTCATTTGAGGGCTCTAGGCAAAACACAGTCATGCTCAAATGTGGGTAGCCATCCCGAGCCAAAGGTAAGTAAGTGTCTACATCCATCCATCCATATTCTGATACGCTTATCCTCACGAGGGTCCCGGGCGTGCTGGAGCCTATCCCAGCCGTCTTCGGGCAGTAGGCGGGGGACACCCTGAACCGGTTGCCAGCCAATCGCAGGGCACTCATTGACAAACAACCAGTCGCGCTCACAGTCACACCTAGGGACAATTTAGAGTGTTCCATTAACCTGCCACACATGTTTTTGGACTGTGGGAGGAAACCGGAGAACCCAGAGGAAACCCACACAGGCATGAGGGGGAACATGCAAACTCCACACGGAGCTGGAATCGAACCCTGCACCTCTTCACTGCGCCGCCAAGATAGGAGCTATTGTTTCCACCCAGTTTCGAACTCGGGACCTTTCGTGTGTGAGACCAACGTGACAACCACTACACTGTGATATTTTTTGCAAGTTTCAACCAACAAAAATGGAAGTTAAAATATTGTAAGTGTATTAAAACAACCCCCCCAAAAAAAATAAAAATATAAAAAATATTGGGCAGTCTATAAATTAGAAGGGTTATAAAGAGGAAGTTCACCAGTGCCTTGAGCAAAACATGGCAAAGCACTAGAGGCGGTCGATATTATGTCATCTTCATCTCTTTCCTCATAAAATTGCACTAGCATGATGTAATTATCTCTCATTAAAAGCAGGTCACTTCTGTCTAGGCAGAAAGATAATTTGGGCAAATCACCCAAGAAAGAAGCAAAGACAAAGCCGTCCTTTTATGAGAACAATATGCTAACATTATAGTGTACGCTAACAGGTCATACTGTCCTGGTGCTGCAGGCAACAACTTTTTTTTTTAAACGCAAGGAATTCTTCAAATAACACTGATAACCCAAAAAATATGAAGACATATTTTAAAATATTGTGGAGAAATAAAGGAATAAAATTTCGAATATGTGAATTTGCAGGTGCTGAACCCTAAGTATGTGGGCATCCACTGTCCTGACATGAAAAAAATGGGGGTTCTCGTTCCTGATCCGTCCGCGGCTGCTGTGTTCCTCCCCTCCCGAGTCTTGCAATGTGAGACCAGAGAAAAAACTAAAATAATAATCATAATAATATTCCGAAACAATCACAACATGTTACAGGCATAACGACTTAGCGTTTAGTGCTTTCTGTCACATTGGCATGGCTGTGTATTCACACATAAATGACCATTTGCAGTTTAGCATTTCAATGCATATGAGATGTATGCCTGTTTAGTTGAACATAAGACTATTTATTAGGGTGAATGTCAACTGGTGGCTTCACAGGTTCCATGTACCTTCTGCCATCTGGTGGAAGAGCATATAATTGTTGTGCCTGTCACTAAAAAGCGTTGGCATTAATAGATGAACAAAGATAACCTCTCTTGGAATAAAATAATCACTCAGTTGAAACCCTAATTTCAAAGCCTAGCCCAGACTTGAAATTGGCATTTCAAACCCTGCCTGGAAACCCTTCTTCAAAAGCATAAATCTAGATTGGAAATTTAAATACCAACCTTGGATTGAGACCAAGTTTGAAATCTTAACCTTCACCAATTCTTACCTTGGCTTAAGATAGAATTGTCACTGTATTGTGGTTTGAAAACTCATCCAGCCTTGAAACTCTCATTTGAAACTATATGCCTTGTTTGAAACCATAATTTAAGAGCCTAACCATGGCTTGCAAACCTAAACCAGGGTTTAAAATTCAAATGTTTCAAAATCCTCAACGTTATTAAAACCCTACTATGAAAGCTTAAGCTGTCTTAAAAAACAACACGAAACCCTCATTTGATATTCTAAACCTGTCATGAAACCATAATTTCAAGCTGTAAACTTTGCTTAAAACCCTACACAGGTTTCAGATCCTAATTTGAAACCGAACGCTGCCTTCAAACCTTAACATTGTCTTAAAACCTTGCATTCAAATCTTACACTAATTTGAAACAATAACCCTTGTTTGAAACCCTACCACATGTGAAAAATCATAATTTGAAACCCTAAATTGAAATACTAAACCAGGTATGGAAACCTAATTTAAAACATGAAACTTTGTTTGAAACCCAAACCTTGCCTTCGAACCCCATCACCATCTTGATACCGTAATTTTGAACTCTAACACTTGCCGAAACCCTATGTGAAAACCTTAATCGCGGCTTGATACTATAATCATGGTTGAAAGTTCAATTTGAAACCCCTTGCCTTCAAACCCTCATTTGAATTCCATAACCTGCCCCCAAGCACTAATTTGAAACCCCCATTATTGCCGTTTAACCCTAATTTGAAGCCTTAACCTTGGTTTGGAAGCCTGGTTTAAAGGCAATACTGTACTGTACACTACTTTTAAACACCCAAACAGCCATGAAGCTTGAACCCTTAATTTTGCCTTCAAAGGTGAATTCAAATCTTGACTTCAGACCCCAATCTGAATCCCTAGTTTTACCTTTAATCCCTAATTTGAAACTTTAATCCTGTTTTGAAGCCCTAACCTTGGTCTGAAAAAAGATTTAAAACAATAACACTACTTTAAAATCCTAATCTTGTTTTGAAGCTTGACGCCTCAACCTTTTTGTCGAACCCCAACTCAGGCATGACATTCGAATAATATCTAAAAACCTTAATTCCAAACCCTAACCTTGCCTTCAACCCCTGATTTAAAACCCTCACGCCACCTCCAAACCATAACCCTGATTTGAAGCTACAACCTTACCTTGAAAGCTTAATTTGAAACCTTAACCCTGGCTAGAAGCCGAAATTGTGCTTCACCTCTGGATGACAACGTTACTTGTGACACTACCACGACAGGGACTAAATTGTACTTATATCAAATGAGATCAAAAGGGAAAAAAATGTATCCAGCGTACTCTCTTTGCTACTTCTCCTTGTCTAACCTGAAATTCTCTCGCATTTGAGCAGAACACGTTAGAAGCACACAGCGAGGTGTTCACATTCCAGCAGATTGAGGCACACCGTGGCGGTACCTGTTCACCCAGCACACAGGGCGGGCATGCATGGAGATGTTTCTCTTACCTCTTCCTCTCGCCTCCTGAGACATGCTGTCCTCCGCACAGAGAGCTCCTCCTCTTCACTCGACTAGTCGATCACTAAAACGAAGAGGACGAGCGATGCGCAGCGCTTCCAAAACGCTCCAGGAAGCACACCGACGCGATGTTGACGCCGCAGCCGCCCGATGCGCCTCCTCACGCGGCGATATGATGCCGCGCTTCTCGCTCCGCATCCACCTGTGTCAAGCGAAACGTCCAACCGCCCCCGCCCGCACCCGCTTCACCGCAGCCGCCGCCGCGCATACTTTGGGGAGGGTTTGTTGTCTCTGTGCAGACTTGGCTCACATTGCCACCCAGCAGCTCTTCTTCCTCCTCCCTCCACCACGTTTTATTACTCCAGAAGAAAGGAACCGAGAACTGGTCTGGAGCGCCACTGCCTCCTGCAGTGCGCCCGCCCGAGTCGGCTGAAGGGCGTCCTTCTCCCAGGCGGTCACCACCACTAAAACTGCCGCGATGAAAACAAACAAAAGCACGAACTGCGGTTTGATTGCACAGGTCCCTGAATGCTTGGGGCTCGTTTCTAATTTACGTCAATCAAGTGCAGCCTATCACGCGCGTTCATCAAGATCATGGAACATTGGAGACGTTGCGTGTGCCTCAGTCACTACACGGGCCAGCTATTCTCAAGCTGTTTATCTCTGTATCCCCAAAAACAACTCTTTGTTCAAAGGCCTGATATCGATCCTGTTCATTTGAATCAGGTGTGTGCAACAGGGAGAGATGGAAAACATGCAGGAGGGCGGCCCCCGAGGACCGGAGTTTGACAACTGTGATTTTGAGGGATGAGCTCCTGCACCAAGTGGAGGACTTGAAGTATCTTGGGGTCTTGTTCATGAGTGAGGGTAGGATGGAGCGGGAGATCGACAGTCGGATCAGTGCAGCGTCTGCTGTTATGCAGACGCTGTATCGATCTGTCGTGGTGAAGGAGTTGAGCCGAAAGGTGAAGCTCTCACCAATGGTCACGAGCTGTGGGTCATGACCGAAAGAACAAGATCCCAGATACAAGCAGCCAATGAACATCTCTAATATCAACTGATGCCTATAGACGAAAACATTTTTTTTTAATTACTTTTTTTCTTGGAGTGACAGTTACATATAGAAGAAAAAAGCTTTCGGATATCTGTCCACTGTCGTGACGAATGTGCAACTTTGATATGAAGACTGATTGCTGTCCACTGTCGTGAGTGATGGATATTCAACAAAAGAGTTTCTGAGTTCGCAGTCCACTGTTGTGATCACAGAGTAGACAGTGCTTAAAATAACACCAGCATTAAGTCCGTTGTTTGTCTCTTGCGTTTTCTAGGGGGGGAAATAGTAATGGAGCAGATGACTGGCCTGAAATCCAGCAGTGATCCGCACTAATCTGACACGACGCTTTATAGCTGCTGCCGCTTTTGACCCACATGGGCTGTAAAATAAGAGTCCAAACCCTCAATACCATCACCGGTACACCTCAAAGTGAACCTATGTCACCTTTTTTTATGACCCATCTCACCTCATCAGCACACCAGGATGGAGAAGCCATGGAAAAAAATGTGTGAAAAAAGAAACACTCCATTACAACCAAACTTATTTACAACCTCGAGCTGGGAAAACACATCAAACTATTTTCAAGTAATTATGGCCACTTTCATGTCTCATTCAGAGATGATTTGTCCAAATTTGACCCACATAGACTAGAAAAAAAGACTACTCTGAATTACACTAATTAAAGGTAATCTCTCTCTCTCTGTCGGTGTGTGTATTTATCTCGGCTTCCCTGCGAAATTTGTTGCCCCCCGACCCACCCCCCAATAAGTGGTAGAGAATGGATGGATGGATGGACAGATGGATTACCTTCAATTAGTGTAGGTTTATTGACAGAAAAGCCATTGTTATGTCTCAAAATATCATTTTAAATTGTCTTTCTTGTATCGAATTGCGGCGGCCCGGTGGCCCAGTGGTTAGCGCGTCGACCTCACAGTGCAAAGGTACCGGGTTCAATTCCAGCTCCAGCCTCCCTGTGTGGAGTTTGCATGTTCTCCCCGGGCCTGTGTGGGTTTTCTCCGGGCACTCCGGTTTCCTCCCGCATTCCAAAAACATGCATGGCAAGCTGATAGAACAGTCAAAATTGTCCCTAGGTGTGAGTGTGAACGTGGGTGGTTGTTCGTCTGTGTGTGCCTTGCGATTGGCTGCCAACTGGTTCAGGGTGTTCCCCACCTACTGCCCGAAGACAGCTGGGATGGGCTCCAGCATGCCCCGCGACCCTTGTGAGGATGCAGCGGATCAGAAAATGGATGGATGGATCGAATTCTATTCTTCAAAAAAGCGATTTTTCGCTTTGTGTCAAATTATTAATTCTTATATTGATACGTATCGTATCGGTGAAAAAGTCTGTTCATGGACCCTAGTGCCAAAGACGGCAAATTGAATTAAATCTATCTGAGATGTATTGTCTCCACATACTCGGGGTTCTAATAGACCGCCGCCGCTTTTCTTCAATGCGGAGAGAGACATGAAGTATTCATTAGCAAATAATTTATTCAAACATTAAAAGCACACAGAACTTTTTAAAAGGGTTTGCAGGCATCTACGCTTGACTCGCACTGCACAATATTTAAGGCTTTTCCCTTTTACAACACAATGGTTTCTACATTTATAGATAGATGGATTGACAGATATGTTTACACCTTTTTTTTTAATTTCAGGCATGGACGCTTGACTCGCCCTGCAGCTTTATACACACACATGCACACGCACGCACACACACACACACACACACACACACACACACACACACACACACACACACACACACACACACAATTTTCTTTTTTGAGGAAATGCAGTGTATTGAACCCGTTCAGTCGGGGTAAAATACACTTGGTACGTTAATGAACTCCACTGAGACCATTTCTCCAATTGCTCGCAAATTTGAACCATTCATTGCGAGACAGATGGAGGGATGATCTGAGAATGCAAAGAATTTAAATTGCCTTTCATGACATTTGATGGCTGCGAAGCACATCACCAATGAAACAGGAAATAGAATTAACCATAAAAGAACATATTGTTTGAGCCTTAAGTTCTTGATCCAGAGTGCAGTGGCAATCTTTATAAAGCATTGATGTACTATTCACATGCACATGGTAATGTGTGTAATCACTAAGTTTATTTTTATACAACAAAACAAATATTGCACCCATTTTAAGGTTGAATCTCTCGGCTAATTCACTTTTGTATGGGTCAAGGTTCACCAGGCAGTCCTCTGAGAAATGCCGATCACAGACAAACAGCTCTTTCCCGGATACACTTGTCCTGCTGTCTGCTCGGAGAAAGTGGGCGTGTGTTTACTTAGCGAAATTTTGAAAGAGCGGCGGGGAGACCACTCGGAGCGCGCCTTCATTGGGCATGCATGCGAAAAATTTCAGAGCTGCGGAGCTTCAGCCAGGGAAAGTGGCCCCGTGTTTCGTCTGCAGGAGCGGTATGGGAATGGTTCCTCAATCTAATAAATGGAACATTGAGGGCCCAATCATTTTCTTGAATTGGGTGGAGCTGATGTTTAGAGAGCAGGAATGGGCAGGAATGTGCAGAGATTGGTCAATGGAGGAAAAAAAACACTTTGGGGCTGTAATTAATGATGATTTAGCATTTTAAAACAGCTAAAAGTTCCACAAAGTTGATTTTGCATGATACAGACCCTTTAACCCAATAGAATACAGGTGTCAAACTCAAGGCCTAGGGGCCAGATCTGGACCGCCCAATCATTTTTTGTGGCCCACAAAAGCAAATCAAACATGTCAACTTCTACAATGATTGCTAAAATCTGTACAAAATAATTCAACTTCTCATATGTAATAAATGGGTGAGATTTTCAAAGCATTTTTTTTACAAACCCTTCATTACACTAACTTAAACAATCGTTGAATGAGCCATTATTCTTGACTACTTCATATGTTTTCACAGTCATAACGGCCCTCCAAAGGAAACGGTCACTACCATGTGGCCCATGACAAAAATGAGTTTAACACCTCTGCAATAGAACATATTGCAATTACAATAGAAGAGGACACTGAAGGGAGAATCCGCCAGAAACAAACAAAAACTGAAAGAGGCTGCAGTACAGGCCTGGAAAAGCATTTCAAATGAAGAATGCAACAGTCTGGTGAAGTCAATTAATCACAGGCTCGATGCAGTTATTGGATAAATATTAAATGCTATTCTCTGTAATGTAATAATGTCTGTTCCATTTGATTGCTCGCTTGAAAAATGGGTGGCTTCATAAAGATGGTATAAAATAAGGTGTTGAACTAGATGTAAATACAAAAAAATAAAAGCTGAAACTCTGAACTTTTATTTCATATTCATCCTTTAATCTGAAGCCCAAATATTTTCAGTTTCCAATAAAAAGAAATGAACTGACCTTGTTACAGTATTCCAATAACTTTGGAGGGGACTGTACATAGATTTTCGCTATTCGCAAACCAGCTCTGTCCCGATCCTCTGCGAATAGCAAGGTTCCACTTTATAGTTTGAAGTTGTAATATCACAATTCACCACTAGATGACAGGTGTGGCTTAGCTGCGCCTCCACTGGGTCTTATACAGCCAGTATACTATGTGGGTGGGCCGAATCATTTTTTTGTGGATTTGGAAATTACTTGCAAGAAATACATAGCACTTGAATAATAATAATACTTAGAATGAGTTGTTTTTTTGTAAAAAAAATATCTGTCTATCTATCTATCTATATATATATATA
>NW_017806030.1:588749-710449 GCF_001891065.2 Hippocampus comes
CCTGTATATATATGTATACATATATATCTGGTTCAAAAGTACGTGGTCCTATGTGACCCCCAGTAGCGCTGATGAAAAATTGCGGCCCCCTTCATCAATTAAGCTGTCCATCCCTGACACCGGTGGAGAAAGTGGCAAAAGTCATTTGACATGCAATCACACACTACCATTATTCCCGGACGGAAATAGAATGTGTGAGTAATCCGCGCGGGAGATCCAGTAATCTTATAATCCCTCCACCATAATGTAGTAATGGTCTCTCCAAGCTTATCTAAACTAATTTTCCCGGTGGAATACAATCTCACAGAACCGATGGTGTAGGAAGAGAAGCAGCCCTCAGATCAAAGGCAATGCGGCAATCTTCCTTGTTGGAGCTTTAGTTTATTTAAAAAAAAAACAAATAACACAGACACGCATACTCCCAATTAATTCAATTCCCTCCTGTACAAAATAAATTAAAAAGACAATCCCATGAGCTGCGAGCACCTATTGGTTGACCAAGGAGGAGGAAGAGGAAGCGACGCGAGGCGAGTGGATCAGTTGCAGGAACTCGGCGGTGAAAACGGCCTCGGCGCACTCCTCCATCACGTCCTGGAATTCAGCCGCCACGTCACCGGCCGCGTCCCACAACAACTCGTCTGCCAGGCTGCAGCACGACAAAGGAGACGATGACATAGAGACACACGCACCTCTTGGCAACTGCCTTGACCAGTTTTTGTCTTTTTGTAAATTTTGGAGTGACATCCAGGTCTTGATAATGTCACTGCTGTAGTATGGTAAATTTAATTCCTTGGAAACTCTATTGTCCCTTTCCCATGACTGATATCCTTGAGCAATGAGGTCTCTCTGACGCTGCAGACCTTGGCTTGTGCTCTAAGGTGTGATGAAAAAATGTCAGGAAATATCTAACTCATCAGCCGAACTTTCTTTGGGGTTAATCAGGGACAATTTAAATGATGGCGGGTGTGTGCTGACTCACATTTCACATGAATTTGAATGTGACTGATTAATTTTGATCACTGCCACATACCCCCTAATAAGAGGATGTGCACACTTGGGCAACCACATTATCTCAGTTTTTAATTTTATGTTCTCTCTGTAAAAGATTTGATGTCCTTTTCAGATGAGTTTTACAGCCCTGCATTAATGATTGAAAGCTTTACAATTATTATTTTATTTTGGTTTAATCATAATTATATAAGATGAATCGAAAATTGATATGCCCGCAAGCTGCATGTATGTAAAATAGCACGCCTAAAATGAGCTTCCAGATTCTTGTTTGCCTGAGCACCGCGCCGAGGTGAGTGCTTGTGAATATTCATAAAGTCAAAGAAATAAGCAAGTAAACAAGTGTTTTGTGCGGCTGAGCCGCAGGCAGATGTGACGTACTGACAGTGTTGAAGTGTTTCTGCAAATTAAGCGCAACGCGGGGCACAGATGTGTCTTTCCAAACATTAGCGGGGGGACGCATAAAATGGATTCATTGGTCTGTTTGCGCTCCAACGCAAACTGACTATAAAACCATATGAGGAATCTTTGAGGACATGTAAATGCAAGAGTGGGTGAAAGAGCGCGAGAGTGAACTATAAAAATCTGCTTCATCCGCTTTGGGACTGACAATGCCATGTCATCAACATACACATTCGGCAGTGCAGTTTAGTACAAGTCTAACTGGGATAACCACACACAGGGTTTTCGCTAAGCACAGAGAAGGAGGGTCTGAAAGAAAATATGCAAATATGTGTCACAGGTTGGATTTATACTGCAGGGCAAGTGTGCAAATCCCCATTTCATGTCGACATCCCATTTTTGGGACTGGCTACTTCCAAAGACCATGTGAGTAACTCCACAAGCATTAACGGTGGGTAGTGACGATACAGAAGTAAAGAATAACACACAAACCAGACAAATATTAAACATGATACACTACTCCCAAAAGGTTTGGCATTCAGTTTCGGCTTTCGGGTGAAATTTCAGGACGAGCCTAAAATGCATTCAAGCCGTAACAGGTGAACTTAATGTGACCTTCTCTCAGCTTTTAAATGCACATGTCCAACTGTTAAATGTCTCAGTACTTTTTGCACAAGATGCTGTTTTGTAAGGAGGATCTTAACGGCAAAATTCACAACAGGCATTTGATCCTTGAATCGACCAAGGAATGTCCTGTTTCAATTAGAGATAGTGTTGAAACAGCCATCCGCACCATGTTGTTCGCGTTTTGACATCTTGAGACCAAGACGACACCTCACAATGGATCAACAGTACCTTACCATTGTAATGCTACAAACAGGTCGTTCTCAGACAGAAATAGCCACTGAGCTTAGACTGTCACAGAGTGTCATCAGCACATTACAACAGAGATACTGAGAAACGGGAAGAGTCACAGAAAGATGTCGAAGTGGACGTCCTTTGGTCACATCCCATGCTGATGATCGTGAACAATGCCCTGAGAAATCGGATAATGAATGCCACTCAACTCCAGGCACGTTTAAGGGAGGTGGGGGGCACCCAAGTGTCACGTCAGACCATTCGAAACCGTTTACATTAGGGGTGGCCAACCCGCGGCTGTTTGGCTGGTTCAACGGGGCTCTCGGGCTTTCAAGCGTTGAAAATGCCTCGGCGGTGGCGCTGCCATTCAAACAACGGCGCTAAGTATAGCAGAATTTACGATGTCAGTCTATCATGAATCCCGTTACTTGATTGACATACAGGGCAACCAGTCAGATGACAGATGAATTCTGACCATTAGGTCACCACTCATGCGCAAACAACGGCGCTTAGCTAATCAGCGAATTACCTCTGATTTTAAGGCAGGTGTGCCCAATACGTCGATCGCGATCGACCGGGAGCCAGTGGACTGTTCCCTGGTCGAAAAACTTTGGCGGCCCCTGCCCTATGTTGCAAGCTAGGCACCCTAGGACTAAGTAACCGCTGTAGCTCGCATCCAGACAGTGCCTGCTTCAAGCCAGATTTGAAGAGGATTGTTCAAGAGAAGGAATGCCAGAAGTTCCTGCACTAAGCCGCTAAGCAACATGCATAGTAAGAGAAAATTATTATATTTTGGTTGGTGGACTTGGTTGAACAGGGTTTGTGTGTGTGAGGCAGTGCACACAATATTCATTGGCCTGTGGTCTTCGTACTGTAGGAGTCAATTCCTGTCATTATCATGTCGGTGTGTGACATTTACAATAAATGTGGCTGAGCAGAGGTCTGTGTGTGTCTGTGTGTGTGCGCGTGTGTGTGTGAGAGGAAGGGATGGGGTGATGTTTATGTGCGCCCATGTGTATAATGTGGCTCTTTGCAGTAACACAGTAAAAAAAAAAATGGCTCTTAGTCTCTGACTGCATGGCCACCCCAGGTTTACATCAGAGTGTTCCGCATGCTAGACGACCTGCAAGGGTACCTGACCACACCACCAGGCACAGGCGTCATCATCTGGCATGAGCCAGGGAGCATTTACGCTGGACGAGGGACCAGTGGACCTCATTGCTGTTCTCTGATCAAAGTCGATTCATGTTGAGCAAAAATGGATGCCTGCCGAAATGTGCCCACTACATATGACCTCTCATGAGCCAATTTCAGAGGTTTGCAACCAGAAGCTTACTACAAAGGCATAAAAAAGCATTTGCGAGTCTTGTTACCTGTCTGCGATGGACCAGAAGTTGACATCGCCATTCCCGCTCTCATTAGCCGCACGGTGTAGATATGAATCAAAGTCGTCACGGTAGTGTCGAATGCTTCTCAGCATGCTGCCGGGCACGCTGATGACCGTCCTCACCGCGCCACCCTCCTTGGGACCGGGGAATATCGGAAGGCCGTCTTCCTGGGATGCCTCCTCCATGAGGCTGCTCTCTGAGACGACTCTTTAATGAGACGAAACAAGAAGATGCTTGTGTGTGATGATGGCTTTTCTTCACCCTGAATTTTTCCACAGGAAGTGGGCAAACTTTTTTGCGCAATGGCCATGCCCCTCCCCCCCAGATTTAGACAGTGCGAGCTAGGTCAATTTACTCAGGGGTGGTGTTGTCTGAAGTCACGGTAATGAATTTGTAAAGCGACGGTTTGCAGAGGGCTCAGCTGGGCATAGCTGAGCGCTTTCTAATCCTCCCTACTTGGACGGATCGGCCTGCTTCTTGTGCTCTCTGAGCTATATTTAGTGTTGCGACAGTTCCGACACACACGCCTTTATCAAGAACCACTTGTGCTCCTAAAGAACTGACTTGTGGCCCAAAACATCCTCAAATTTGCTTCATCACATCAATTCTCCGCCCCCAACATTCGCAGGGTTTTTTTTGCTGGTTGTCTTTCCATTTAAGAAAGGGGAATGGGGTTAAGTGTTGATGCACGGATGGCGCAACACCGGGGCTTGGGCCCACCTAGAAAAACATCCTGGAGCCATCCCTGAGTAGATGCGTACTCAATGCAATTTCTTCTCTCAGGAATACGCTAGAAAGACATCTTTTGGTGCTTGACAGGCATATAAAAACAAACTCCACAAGTTTTGAATCATATTTTTCATGATAGACACTCACGAGTAGAGTCTCAACATTGATTCAAGGATGTGTCAATAAAGGAAGACTGAGGCAGAACTAAGACAAAGATAGCTTCAAGATAGGATAGCTCACAAATGGACTGCTGAGCTTTGGAAGAGTTGAAAAAAAATCAATGCTGAGGTAAAAAAAAAAGAAAAAAAAAGGTGTTGTGGTGTGAGGTGATTATTTCAGCAGTCTTTGACATTGACAAACACTTTAATGCTTGGCAATCAATGATGTCCTGAAGTAATTGTGTTGGAGTGGAGAGCACATTTTCTGGAACTGCAGCCCGTCAAACAAGAGAGGCGAGGGGATTAAAATAAAAGAAAGAAAGAATGCATGAAAGGTTTGGAAGATTACTGAGTGGGTCTTTCATCTTTCTATTGGTTATGATGGAAGATGCCTAGGGCCAGCCGGGGTGGCGGCCTGACCGGCGTCTGCGTCTCGACTCTTCACCATGGATACATAAATCTTATCTTGCACCATGAAATCGCTCATGATTCTATCAGTGGCCATGTGGAGTCATTGTTCTAGGTCGCTCCTTGCAAGAAAGAGGACCGACTGTACACACCGGACAGAAGGAATACAGGGGCTTTGACTAATACAGTCCGATTCCTTCCTCTTGAGGAACAAAGCATTCTGACGTGTCCTGATGAATGGATACTGGATATGCCAAATGTCTAATCGAGGTCGTCATATTTGAACACTAAATTAGACAGGCGAAGGCTTAAATAGCGGCAATTTGCAGCCTGTCAAAGTCAACAACTAAACACTTTCTGCATTTATCTCACCCCTAATGACTCCCCCATGTTCAACTTATTTGCCTTGGAGGGAGCTGGGCACGCACTGCACTTGGGAGGGACCAAGTTGCTTCATGCACATTGTATGACTTGAGAGCACCTCTGCTCCTGTTCTCCAGTCAATACAAGTGTCATCTATTTCAGTCAGTCCTTCTGGTAAGACTTGAGAATGATGCTAATGTAATAGCACTTAGGAGTGCTAAGTGGTATATATAAAAAGAGAACATCTATCCATTTTCAGATCTGCTTTTCCTCACAAGGATCGCGGGGTGTGCTGAAGCCTATCCCAGCCGTCTACAGGCAGTAGGCGGGGTACACCCTAAACTGGTTGCCAGCCAATCGTAGGGCACACATAGACAAACAACCATCCGCGCTCACACTCACACCCAGGGACAATTTAGAGTGTCCCATTAACCTGGCATGCATGTTTTTGGAATATGGGAGGAAACCAGAGTACCCGGAGAAAACCCACGCAGGCACGGGGAGAGCATGCAAACTCCACACAGGGGGTCTGGAGCCAGAATCGAACTCTGCACCTCTGTACTGTGAGGCCGACGCGCTAACCAGTCGACCGCCGAGGCCGCCAGAGAACATCAAATATCACATACTATGAAGATGTGTGGGGCGTCCCGGCGGTCGACTGGTTAGCGCGTCGACCTAACAGTGCAGAGGTGTAGGGTTCGATTCCGACTGTCGTTTATAAAGCACATAGTGCTAGCTAAGTTAGGTGGCAAAGGACACACCTAAACTTCGATATTTATTTACTTGATTTATACAGGAAGGATTTAACTTGACAGGCGTTGCACCTTCTGTGTGTGCAATCTGACAGGCAGATGCAGAGGTGGACCACCTTTACTGTATGTGCTGGTGGGAGCATCAAAACATGCAGTCACCCTGTGCGACCAGACGACATTTTCACTAGCACACACGTAAAACAGGGTAGGATTTGCGAGTATAATAACCGCACTTTCAAGCCCTGAAGAAGGGAGGCCTCCTCCTGGGAAAGCACTTACTTTGACACTTCACCAGGAACAAAGCGGAGTGCTGTAGGAAAAAAAAAAACATTTCATCCAGTCTCGAGGCCTAATTATGGAAAATAGCCAATGGCCTCCTGTAGTCATTTGCACACGCATTTGTCCCTCAAGCTACAATCTACACTACAAAAAGCCCATTTTTGTCCTCAAATGCAACCGCTTGTAGCATCTGTGCTCATCATGCATGTACATCTTCTTGGTTGCTAAAACGGCTGTATCATTGAAATGGATAAAAAGAAGAGACAAATGACAGCAGAATACAGAAAAAGATAAAAGGACATACAAACCCACCCTATTTCTACGGGTTCACCCAGAACAATATCAGCGGCCGCAGGCTGGCTTGGCATTCGCTTGGTCATTCTAATTGGTTGTGGAGAGCTTGGCCTCGAGCCTGGAACCTCGACCTGAGAGCCTGGGAAGAACAGCAAGAGGTCGAAGGTGGAGGAGGAGGTGAGTGTGAAGAAATAATTGGATATGGTTACCACCGTAACACGTTCTCCATCTAGAGGACATGTGAGGGAAACTTAAGGGCATCCTCACACTAGGCCATTCTCCATGAATTATTTCCAAACTGTTCTGTTTATTTCTAGTATGCAAAGTGGCGGTTATCCTCAATAACTGCTGAGGGAAGCAATGGCATTATTCACACGACACATTCATTCCACTTGCGCTTGTGACCGATCTTGCCATGGAGGTTTTTTTGACTGTAGTTTATTTCAAGAGGTTATGTGTATTTCTTAAGTGCAAGCTGATGGTTTTCATGAGTATCTGACAGGAGGACCAATCACAATGTGCTCAGTGTCATGAGTAAATGTGTGACTATCTGTGCCGTGGGCTATTTTTTTCAACTATGTGGAAGATTTGGAGTCATTCTGATTATTGCTGTCATGCAAGTGGTGGTTATTATTAAGTGGTGAGAAAAGCAATCGCATTAATCATATGACACAGCTGCATGTGAATGTGCGCATGTGCATGTGTGCGACAAATGTGGATTTTATCACTCTGTTGATTGTTTCTGGCCCACCTTTTCCAATCATGCCAGAGGAGGGGGAGTGTACTTTCTTGAGCATGCAGAAGAACACTCAAACCAAGATGAGTTTAGGTGTCGAGTAGACCGACACATGGCCCAGGTTGAGCTCGCCCTAATTGCCTGAGCGCAGTTAATAGAGCGTTTAAAATGCTTGTGCATGATGAGATGATGAGTACCTGCTGGCTGCTCCCATTGATGAGCATCTGAGTAGGCGATCGAGGCGATTCGTCTCCTCACTTGCTCATGGTCCCTCTGCTCCGAAATACATTCGGTAAAGACATTGAGCCTCTCCGCCGCAAGCAGTAGGGCGTTTCCACGGCGACCTTTACCTGTATCTCCTCCATGCGCTGCAGCATTCCCTCGAGGGTGGGGGCTTGCAGAACCCGCAGCGCTGCCTCCTCTAAGTGATCTTCCGGAAGGAACCCGCCCGCCTCCTCGCCTCGCTCGGCCACCTGAGAAACGTGAACAATTAAGGGAATTGAATTTAAGTGCATCTGAGGTTTGTTTAATTGCCCAGCTAAAAATAGCCTTTATAGTTCACCCTCATTGCAGCCTGCTCTGACAGCTTATTCCTCAGCGGCAAGTCACTCCTGCTCCAGGACTCTCCGATATGCTGAGGTAAACACACAAATGAAGATAATTGGCACTTCAAACGCGGTTACAAAAGCCCAAAACACACACCGAGACACACCGAATCGTTGAATAATGCATCATAGCGCGTCATAGCAAGCCAAAGATAACACAAAATATGTCCCCTGAGGAACTGTGAACCGAAACGGGCGATGAGATCAGACCCACTTCCGAGGAGTCCTGAATGCACTTGAAGATCCTTTGAGATTGGCACGCCACTGTTATTTGTCAACATGATCTTGTCTTTGATGTTCAAGTGGGAAAACCCTATGTTCTAGCATCATTTTTACCAAGCAATACAAATGCTGTTATGTACCATATGCATGTGTGTCTGAATCATCGAGTCCCACAATTTAGTTGCCTTATGAAGGCCTAATGGTAACAGAAGAGACGCAACAGGCACATTCATTTGACCTTTGGGGGTGAAAAAGTCCAGTGATTATACTGTTAATTATGTGGGGGGCGAAATAACACAACCCGATTCACATTTTGTCTTTTAATTGCATTTCAATCGGTTGAGAAATGGTGACACTCTTAACCACCTTTCAAATATTTTGTGTCTAGCGTTTTTGTTGTTTAGTTTTTGTTCCAGAAGAACCTGAGTGAGACTTTCGCTCTGCAATCACTCAGCTAATTTATTCACGCATGAAAGTAAACAAAGGCAGCTGACAAATCAAGATTGAGGTTGCCGCCAAGGCCTTGAATCTAGATATGCACACTTAAGAGTTTAATCTGAGAAAAAGGGGATGTAAGATGAAAATTTTATTTTTTAAGGTTTTCTTTGCAAAACAGTTGTGTCTCAGGAGGGCCTGTCCACCCATCAAGTGTGAAATTAGACAACCAAGTAACGCTGCTGGTTTATTAAACAGTTAGATAACAGTGGGGCTAATGTGCATAACAACCACTCGAACGTTTCCATGACATGACCTCGGCTGGTCGAAAAGAAAGCGTGGATGGGGGCTTTTGTGTGCCCATGTGCTAGAAAAACACTATCATTGTCCTGCTTGCTTGCATTATTGGGCTCTGCTAGTACAAAGCAAGAAGCTGGGCGCTATGAACATCCATCGTTTGAGATGGCCAATTGCTAGCAGGAAGGATCCAGCTCGCTGGTGGTCAATCAAACGAAAGCTGGGCTCACCATTGGCCCAGCAGTAAGCAGGGTTCGGATAAGAGCTAGCTCACTCCATGAGACAGCTCTACCCCAAAAATGAATTTCACCAGGGCAAGAAGTACACAGTAAAAATGTCTCCATATCATTATCTTTGGGGTACTGTGACGTTCGCATGTCCCAGATGTGTTTTATAAAGACACCTGGGGCCTCATACACAAAAGGTGCATACGCATAAAAATGGGGCATACGCACTTTTCTACACTCACGTTCAGATGTATCAAGAGTGAAATGACCATGGAAATGTGCGGTGCTCCAAGGCAACTAGTTGGCTGGCCTACATGTTTTTCTTGCTTTAGAGCCATGGAGAGACATAGAGATGATGCTGGGCAGTAGCGGGCGGGTGCAGTGGCGCGTGAAGGAACAATATATGCCCGGGGTGAATGGACAGTTTCAATGCCCCTGAAAACTTTTTCTGTTGACGGGCTGTCGCAGGGGGCGTTTTGACTATTGCAACGTCCACCCAACTCGGGGATCGAACTCATGCGGCCACCACTTCTCCGCTGAGCTAAAAGTCCAGGCTGCCATCACTGCTCAGCACCCAATTAGAAGTTAATAACTCAGTTAAATGTTAAACTGTGAAAAAGATGAAAAATAATGTCTACACGAGACATACAGTGTGATATCGCGCTCACCTTGGCCTCATCTAGAAGCGGTCCGATTCTCTCTCGCACCTGCTGCTCAGCCCTTTCAGCCCACTGAGTCGGCGAGACAACCTCGGCCCTGTATACCAAAACAGTTTATTAGTTTCATTTGTATCCAGTTGTGAGCATGTGCTCTCTTCCTCTGAGGTCGCAATCAGGCCAGATCTGCATGCATTTGCCCGCTGCCTTTACCCGTACCTCAGTCGTTCAATGCGTTCGGCCTCCACTCGTGTCAGCTGGTTAAGGTCCTTTAGTCGTTCCGCGGTGAGCTTGTCCAACCATGCGGCTCTGTGGTGAACAAAATGTTGTGTGTTCAGCATTTTGTCATAATAAGACTGACAAAACCCAATTTGGTGGCTCCTAAGAGAACCAGTGAAGACATAGGGAGAAGTGTGACCATAGCCAGAGAATAAGAAATGTGTTATCGCAAAGGGCTTGTACAACATGAGCTGTGCAGTTAATTCATTCATCCATCCATCCATTTCCAATATCACTGATCCTGTTCAGGGTCACAGACAGGGTCCTGGAGCCTATCATGGCTGGCTTCGGGCGCAAGGCGGACTAAACCCTGGACTGGCCGTCAGCCAGGCGCAGAGCACATATAGAAATGGACAACTACTCACGCTCACATTCACACCGTCACTGAGATGGAACTGAACCCACACTGTCTGCATCCGAGTCAGGTGAATGTACCACTCCGTCAAGAGTGACCAATGCAATTAATTAGACCATCAATTACACACGATCATGTTAATTTGACAGAGTGAAATGTATATAGCTAATGACCAAAGTGAAAATGAGGATCAGGTTTTTGCTGCATTTTTTCCCTCCTGTTTTCAAAAGGTGTGATAGTTTTGCTATATTTTTGTTTTATTGATCAATTTCACTTCTACAGCTTTTTTTGTGATGTCACCACAGAAAGTGTCATGATAACAACCACAGCCCCAGCACAACATGAGCAATACAATTAGTTGTATGATAATCAACCAACAATAATTAATTTGAACAAGCAGATGGTGGCATAATTAGCATGTAGCACAATCAGAGACAAAAGGTAATAATTTGGACATTTTCACCACGCTGAAAACATGTTCCCCTTCTGTCTTTCAGATGTATTTAGTTTTATATTGACTTATAGGTGTTAGCTTCTCTTTGTATTTGACTGTTGAAATGCACGTTTTAATTACTGCATATTTATTAAATATTTTCATAAGCTTCTGATTCTTTGGGAGGACCAATTGTGGTAATGATGTTTTGATTAAATAAACGTACGCGGAGCAGAAAAACGGGCAGTGAATTAATCTCCCACAAAGACATACGATCTCGATTTAGAATTGAGCGAGCGGTTTGATTAATTTATTGCGGATGGCAAAAAAAAGTGATTGGTGAGTGATGCCTGCGGCTGCGGGTAAGTCCAATCTGACACAGGACTTGGAAATAACATTGAGAAGACAAATGAGGGACTTATTAAACTGCCCTTTGTTCCAGACTTGTTCTCTTGTGCCAACTACTGCTGCAACAAAAAACCCAACTCAAATCTGCATAAATATTTAATACAGAAATACGGTTTCTGTTAAGCATGAAAGAAGACTAAAATTTATGTTACTTGAGTGCTTCATTCTGGGCTTGTTGCTTCTTTTCTGAGCTTGGGTGAGCCGCTTCGCTGAATCCCACATGGGCTTTCTCGGGACTCGAGGAGGACAACAGCTTGGCCGGAGATGAGAGGCATCTTGGCTCGGATGTCGTCTTGTGACGGGAACTGTGGAGGTCCATTACAATCTTTCATTATGATGGGCTTCATTTTAAACATCGACATTCGCTACAATACATTTTTGCAAGATAAAATACTCTCCTATGTAGTTAAAAAAATACAATAACATAAATTCGCTAATAAAAGTAAGGCTACTTTTTTTTTTATATAAATCCTGTTTGCAACCATTCATTATGTCTTGGTGTCCCTAATAAAGTGTCCAGTGAGTCTAGCCAAAAGGATATAAAATGCCTTTTAGAGCAGTTCAAGAACATCCTGAGAGTGTAAGTATAACTTCAACGCTACACAGATTCCATAATCATCACATATTACAGGAATAGACAGCAAAGAGGCTCACCGTGGCGGCGAGAGAGAACACGACGCCGGTATCCACGGCACAGACGGCTCCCTGTGAGGAAACTCATTGACTCGGAGGCGAGAGGAAACTGTGGGTTCTTTGAAATGTGCGTCCTCCTTCCCAAAATTGCCCTAACAGGACATAAACCATTTCATATGCTGCGTGTCAGCGTGGGATAATTGTGACATTTACAATTCCAATAAACACCTTCACTTTTGGAGCCTGGTGATTTTTTTTGCCAGGGGAGTTTCTCTTGAACTGTTGCGGCGCCCCCTGCAGGCCAACCGGCTTGTCCAGTCCACGCCGCTTCTGCATCGCCATTCTCCGAACTGCCAACATAACAAATGGTTGACAATAAATAAGCGGGGTGCCTAAATTAATTTGGGGCAGGAGTACCTTTGAAATTATAGTTAGGGATATCAGCAATTGAAACAAACAAAAACGATCCCACGCCAAAAGATTGAATTTGGAGTTCAACCTAAACATTCTGGAAAAAGATGCCTCAAAATTTAAACCTTGCATACATGTCAGCAAATCATGTTTGACTTCAGCGCCTTGGGCATTTAAACCAGTTTTTCAACCTTATTGAGACAAAGTGCACATTTCACATTTGTAAAATCTCATGGCACAGCACTAAACAAAAATGTTAACATATTCCCAGGGGAAAAAAATCTACTACAGGTCAATTTTAAAAAATATAAAAAAAAAAAAAAAAATTAAAAGTTTTTAATTTGTACAAATGCACTTAAAGATATTTTTAAATCAATGAAAAATGCCCAGAAACACTATTGAATTAAACACAATTACATAAATCCAAAATGTATTACATTTTTAAAACCTCATTAAATGAACAGAAATTCCATTAAATAATTACAAACTTGACCATAACATAATTTTTAACCGCTACGTTTGGAAATTCATGATAATAAACACCGAATAGAGTCAATGATTATTTTACATTTTAATATTTATTTCTTATTTTATCGAATTTATTGAATTTAAACGTCTTTATATTCCTTCAATTTTGGCACCCAGCTGCAGTGCACAAGTTCAGTGAGCTCTCACCATGGCTACTTCTCGGTGGATTGCTGGCCTTCGGGGGTCCGTGAGCCACACCACTTCCCCTAGGTGCTTTGATGGCGGGCAACATCCTGGGATAAGTGGACGACTTCTTCTGTGAAGGACAAGCTGGATCTTGCAAGGCTTGCTGTAAACCTTGCATACATGTCAGCAAATCATGTTTGACTTCAGCGCCTTGGGCATTTAAACCAGTTTTTCAACCTTATTGAGACAAAGTGCACATTTCACATTTGTAAAATCTCATGGCACAGCACTAAACAAAAATGTTAACATATTCCCAGGGGAAAAAAATCTACTACAGGTCAATTTTAAAAAATATAAAAAAAAAAAAAAAAAATTAAAAGTTTTTAATTTGTACAAATGCACTTAAAGATATTTTTAAATCAATGAAAAATGCCCAGAAACACTATTGAATTAAACACAATTACATAAATCCAAAATGTATTACATTTTTAAAACCTCATTAAATGAACAGAAATTCCATTAAATAATTACAAACTTGACCATAACATAATTTTTAACCGCTACGTTTGGAAATTCATGATAATAAACACCGAATAGAGTCAATGATTATTTTACATTTTAATATTTATTTCTTATTTTATCGAATTTATTGAATTTAAACGTCTTTATATTCCTTCAATTTTGGCACCCAGCTGCAGTGCACAAGTTCAGTGAGCTCTCACCATGGCTACTTCTCGGTGGATTGCTGGCCTTCGGGGGTCCGTGAGCCACACCACTTCCCCTAGGTGCTTTGATGGCGGGCAACATCCTGGGATAAGTGGACGACTTCTTCTGTGAAGGACAAGCTGGATCTTGCAAGGCTTGCTGTAATTTGTGTTTGCTGATGGCATAGTCCAAAATCTAATGGGAGACATAATCGTCAAGTGCACCTGCCTGTGATGTGACACCATCATTTATACGTTCATATTTCCTTCACCTCTAATTCACGCAGGATTTCGCGAGACATCTCTGGCATGGGCGAGCCCGGCTCCACTTGTATCCTGGCTGAGCACAGGGAGAGCTGGCAAATGAGCCGGCTCAGTTCTGCACAATGAGGTGGCAGTTTGCTATGACGCTGTTCGGCAAGTTGGCAGTTGACCACCTGCAAAGCTTTCAGGGTGCCACGATGGGCACCTGCAAGACGCTGGATGGCTGTAGACTGTGTGATTAAAAACATCACAGAGGTTGATGTTGACCATTTTCATACCTGATGCTTAGAGTTCTATTGATATTACTGGTACTCTTAAAACAAACCTTTTTATCATCCCACATGCTCTGGTTGTGAAGCTTCTCAATGTACTGTTGTGTCGCTTTGATCTGAAGGAAAAAAAAACAAAACTAAATGTTATTCTAGGGACCCAAAATTATCTTTTTGAGTTTATGAATAGCCAAACTGAAGTACCTGCTGGTGGAGAGCGTAGATGATCCGTGACGAGCGCTCGGACTGCTTCTGCCAGCGTACCTCCAGCTTCTCCTGCTCACCGGGTTCCAGATCTTCCGCCACATTGTGCTCATTTTTAACATATGAAATGTCTCTGATAGACAGTTTCTCCACTTGCTGGATGAAGTTTTCTAGCTCGGCGTGAAGCTTGTGCATCTCTTGGCCTAAGAGATCCAGCTGGCTCACGGACCCCGATGGCTTCAAAAACACACCATGATCCCAATTACAAGATGTAATGGCATTAGCGTGCATCAGTACTTGGTATCAGTGAGTAATGAAATGCTACTTAGACTCGTATTTGGTCTAAAATAAATTGGTATTGCTGTATCCCAACAATTAATAGTGTCTGAGAGGAGTAATTCCATTCATGACATGACAAGTACTTGGCACAAGAATGTGCCTTTTTTGGGTTTTTTTTTTTATTCTCTAGATAAAAAAAAGTAACAATGTAGTAAATACCTGTATTAATGCACTCTCAGAGTTCTTTTGCAGCTTCAATATCTCCTGTCTCAGGAGATCCTCCTGGTCTGGGAAATCTGATGTCCTGAGAATCATATGTCCTGTTGAGGGGGGCTGATGAATGTGGACCCTGGATGTCATGGGGGGCTTCTTGGCCACGTCCTGTTGCTGTCTGGCTCCAAGTGAGTTTACCTCTGGATCCAGGCCCTGCAAAGAAAGAGGTCATATGGGACTTAACACACAATGGAATGGATAAACCAAAATAAATGTAGGTATCAAGTACCTTTTTTAGACTTTCAAGTTCATTCTGAAGCTTGCGGACCTCCTGCCTTAAGAGATCGTGCTGGTTTGCACCTACTACCGGCCTTGTTGAGGTGGCTGGATGGCCTTTTTGCTTGGAATGCGCGGGATGCCTCTTTGAAGCGGGCTGTTTGGATCCAGATCTCGCCAGTCTCTCTTTCAGACTCAGTTTGGTTGTCATCTTCCATGGGAAAGAAGAAATTACCAAGTCATGGCAAATCTTGCTACTTTTTTTCAGCAGTTCACTCTTGAGGCGCATATCTGAAGCTCGCTAAGTGACTCGAATATTTGCTTGCAAACATAAAACCAAACAAAACAAAACAAAAATCAACCAAGCAATGGCTTGGAACCTTGAAGACTCATAAGTTGAGGTTCAACTGTATTAATAGTTTAAAAATTAAATATACCAACTCGTATCCCCAAACAGTTTATTTCAAACTCATTTTACACAGTACACTTTAAAATAAATGGTGCACTTGACTTTGAAAAAAATACACCATAAGGGCAAGAGTACATGCACATGCGGTGAAAACTCTCCATAATTTCTGAACAACACAGGCTAAACATAGCACCTCCCCAACATAAAGCTTGTCACAATTACTACTTTCTTTTTTGCCAGGACATTGATACCATCTTGTGGCATCATGAGGCACAACAGAAAGAGCACAGAAACCAAAAAATGGGAAAGTTTTCTCATCAACGAGCTAAGGATAGGTTCCCCAGAAAAGAAAAACACAAATAGATTAATTTTGGAATAGCAAACAACGAGTAGGTGGGGATTCACTACACTGTACACTGTTTATTCACATTAATTACCTGAGGCAGCGTACTATTGCAAATGTCCACCACGGAAGCATCTCCCAAAGAGTCTGTCGACGGCCTGCACATGGCTTGGAAACGTCTCCGCCTCAGATCCCTCTTGGCTAGGTCTACCGCAGCTTGCAGCTTTTCCTCGGAGAGACTGCTAAAGCCGAGCGAGGTTTTAACACTGCTGTCCACGTCCTTCTGCCGCTCACCTGGCGGTAGCGGGAGTAGCTTCTCAATGACTATGGCGGCCGGAGGACCCACAGCTGTGGCGCGGTTCCTGAAGCTGGCGGCCACAGCTTCATTGAACAGCAGCTGAGTAAAAAGGGACATAGCATGGAAAATCTTACATTTAAATTTTTGTAAACTAATAGTGTGCCTTCCTTACCCATCACATGTGAAATTTAACACCCAAGTGCATCTTCAGTTATCTGCGTATTTCTGAAAATGTTATCAGGCCTAGTGACTGGTCACAATAATTATTGTGTAAGCTTTAATTAACCATTTGAATAAGTAAACTTTTGTGACAGCTCATCGGGTGTGCTACTACGAATTATGGTCTGAAAGTTATTTATAGGATCATACATTTATGCCAAAGACTAATCGTGACAGGCACAGCAAGCAGATTATATTCAATTAGATAGTAAAAAGAATTAACCGCTGTTGCCATTGATACAAAAGAATGAGACAAGGCAATCACACAGTGAGTAAATCGAGATCATTACTATTTCAGTATGTATATATTCTGAGAGACATTTTTCTAATGTGTTGAAATGCCTTGGCTCAAGAAAAATTGGGAAAGACTGGACTGACAACAGGACAATGAGGATAAGAAATCATAGTTTACCTTGGTTTGGGATGTTGCAGTGTATAAATAGCCACCGTTGTGGGTGTTTCGGTTTGAAGCCAAAACAACCCATTCCCTACCATTAGTTTGCTGTCCAGTGGAAATCATCGCGGCGATTATAGTTTAAAAATGAATTCATAACAGCGGGAAGGACCGGCATGTCGGGTCAAATTAGCATAAAAATCGCAAACATCGTATTTTGTTGGACGTTTCCGTCCAATAATTAATAAAAACCAAATGCCGATGCTTTGATGAAACCTTGATATGTATAGTTTCTGTGCTTGAGTAATGATTTAAAAATCCAAATTTAAAGTTGTTCAAACCACTCCGTGATTAAAACAAAAAAAAAATAAACCTGTACCGCCATGACAACGAATCGTCGTTGACAGGAAGTACGAAGTACGGAAAGCGAAAGAGCTAAAATGGTACTGGAGTAACTTTTACAGAATTGTAAGTACAGCACCACTGACAGCAGTACATAACATACGATTTTTACAACAATAATGCATTCTTCCCCGTAAATAGCTCTATTTCCACAGCTCTGAGCAAAGTGATCTCAGCTGTAAGACAAAGAGCTTATAAGTTATAAGAATCGCTTTTACAAAAAAAATTAATGAATGGGTTTACGTAGCCACATAACGTATGAATTACCTTCTTATCAAATTTTAATTGATATTTGAAAACGATAATGACTTTGTTACCAACAACAACACGAACAATGAGGTACGCGTCTCTACTCCGGAAGTGCTCCTGTGGCCTTTTTTGCAACTTGACATAAAATGTTCCTGTCTTGGGAAATGCTATGTCAGCACAGCACAAACCGTAGGCGCCAGTTCTATCTTAACTTATCTCCAAGCTACTGTTTTCGCCGAACCGAACCATGGCCCAGTACGAACAAGTGAACGTGCGTGGCTATAGTGAATTCTGCAAGGCTGTGGCAGACAGACCGGGCAAAGATATTTTTGCGTACTTCTCTGGCGACAAAGACGAGAAAGGCAATAGCTGGTGTCCAGACTGTGTCAGAGGTAAATGTTTATTATGTCGCAACCTGGAATAATACTTTTACAATGATGTTGCTCCAAAGGTCGGTCCCTCTTTGAATACTTTGTGTTTCCTATGTTCATAACGGTTCCCCAATTTTTGCCTGCAGCTGAGCCGATTATAAAGGGAGCAATGAGCTCACTCCCCCAGGGCTCGGTCTTCATCTACTGTCAAGTTGGTGAAAGGAACTAGTCAGTATATCTGTTTTTTTTCTTCTCTGTACAATTTTCCTAAATATGAGGCGCTCTGATGTGCAAATGTGCAACAAGCTTCAGTCTCAAATAAATGGCCATATTCTCAAGAATAGAAAATGACCTTGTTGACCTCTTCTTACAGCCAATAAATATAAATGATGAGAATAAAAGAGATGCATGTGGGTTTTTTTTCCACATTCAGCAAGTCAGGGTTAGAATTACAAAAGGAGGGTGTTGACATCAAATTAGGGTATCAAATCTGGGTGAGGGATTCAAAGTTTTACAAACACAGGTACTGCAAGAAGGTTAATACGAACGTTTTAAGCCAAGTTGACAAAGTCACAGTAGTGCTTCAAGTCTAGATCAGGATTTGAAAATACAGTTTCAAATTCAAGTTAAGATTTTATGTTTGGATTAATGTTTGAAATTAGGGCTTCAAGACGGCCTTATGGTTTGAGAACAGTTTACGTGTTTAAAATAAGGTTTCAAGCCAAGGTTAAGGTTTTCAGTCGGATTACGAGCCTGGGTAGGGATTCAAGTCGGATTTCAAGCCCAGGATATGATTATTATGCTGCTTGTTTTCAATGCAGTTGGAAGGATTCAAGCAATGAGTTCAAGACAACGCTCAAGCTGATTGGGGTGCCCACCCTTCTGCGATACAACACCGTAAGAAACACACACACACACAAACACACACACGTACTTTAGTCACATATTTCGTGTGTCTCTGTGTGATTTTTCAGCCTCAGAAACTGGTGGAGGAGGAATGCTTCAAAGAGGATCTAGTGAGGATGATGTTCACTGAAGACTGAGAGACATGTGCCTTCAGCCACTGTCGGTTGGATCAAGAAACACAATAAAACACTTCTTAATCACACTCAATATAGTGACAATGTAATGCAAAAGCATTATATTATAATTATCCATGTTAATATCTTGTAGTAGCATTGAATAAAGTCATGCCTGATCATGCAGCTATTGGTCACTTTCTTTAAATTAAAATTACAATTTAAGAACATATCAATGGACATCATTCTGTATTTCAACAGGTTAATAATGATGAGAAAAGTAATCAAATTAAGCATGACAGTAGCGCTCTAGAACACTTTCATTAAATTTATCAATATTATTAATGTATGTATAGCAATGTGATTAAATACTAAAATGTAATAGAATTTCTCATTCATATATAGAACTAAACACTACGTTGAAATCATATGAATACATTTATTTATTTATTTATGGATGTATTTATTTAAATGTATGTGTGGCATGGTCGGTCAATTCTGCCTCACAGTACAAAGGTCAGGGGTTCGATTCAAGGCTTTGGCCTTCCCGTGTGGAGTTTGCATGTTCTGCGTGGGTTTTCTACGCGTGCTCCGATTTCCTCCCACAGTCCGAAAACCTGCATAGTAGGTTGATTGAACGCTCTAAATCGTCCATACGTGTGATTGTAAGCGCGAATGGCTCTTTGTCTATGTGTCCCTTGAGATTGGCAGGCAACCAGTTCAGGGTGTACCCCGAAGACTGCTGGGATAGGCTCAGAGATATGTCATAGTATTTCTATATTTTAAAAAGTAGAACTAGATGTATTTAATTTATGTCATTGTTAATTTCAAATGGCCTACTCCGTGTAGGTGTCTTCTGTGACCACTAGATGGCAAGGTATCATCGCGGATTATGAGTACGTTCACCTCCTGAACAATAAAAACTATATAATGTATACAGTACTGTATTTTGTGGTTGTTTACGGCAAAAAAAGACGACATAGGTGACACGAAAATAACGTAAGTGGATGTTTTTAAAGGCTATAACAAAACTATTTTGAGCATGTATTGCGTGTGAAGTTGTTTTATTATCGACCGTCACGTGACCGGAAGTCTTGTGAGTGGAGAAGAACCGCGCAGCCGCAGCTGTGCAGTCAAATTGCACGATACCGCCAATCTCATCGATAGTGATTACAATATCTTTCTGACGAGTAACGAACGCCTCACCAAAGTCCAAAATTAAAATAAAATGCATGTAATTAAATGGCATGAAGTGTAGACAACTAAATAATTTCAAATACTTGTTTTATATGCTTAATTAAATGAAATATTGACATAATTTTGAACTACATCAAGACTACAATGAATGTTATCGACATTTGTATTAATCTACTCCTTACTACGGGAAATGGCTGACTCACTGTGCGCTCCAAAATTAGACAATTTTGAGCCAGGATTATTGTTTAAACGGAGATTGGGTTTATAGTGAAATAATAGTGAGAGATATAACAAATGCCCTTTCATGTCAAATTCAGACTCGTAGAAACAATACTGAGATAGAGCTTGCGATTAAAAGCTATGGACAACCTAGGGTGTTCAATAAATTTAAATTGCACGTTTTAGGAATTTGGGAGAGGCTGGAGTACCTGCTGACCAGTTTTTAGACATTTAGGCCATTGATGGTTAAATCGGCCACTGTCATGAAGTTTGACAAATGTAAATAATACCCTCAAATGAATCAATAAAGACTGACAAATGAACTAAATGTCGGCATTTTATAAATTACTGATTTTAGTATCATGCAATTGGCTGGCAACCAATTCAGGGTGCTGCCGGAAAACAGCTGGGATAGGCTCCAGTACGCCCGTGACCCTAGTGAGGATAAGCAAATTGGACAATGGATGTATGGATGGATTTTAGTAGCAAGGTATCCTCACACTCAAGAGGTTGTGGGTTCGATCCCGGCTCCGGCCTCCCTGTGTGGAGTTTGCATGTTCTCCCCGTGCCTGCGGGGGTTTTCTCCGGGTACTCCGGTTTCCTCTCACATTCCAAAAACGTACCTGGCACGTTAATGGAACACTCTAAATTGTCCCTGGTGTGATTGTGAGCGCAGATGGTTGTTGTTCTTGTGTGCCCTGCGATTGGCTGGCAACCGGTTCAGAGTGTCCCCCCGCCTACTGCCGGAAGACAGCTGGGATAGGCTCCAACACCCCCGCGACCCTTGTGAGGATAAAGATTGATGGATGGATCAGAAAAGTGATGGTTGGGTGGATGGATAATAATCATCATAAGAAGAAGAAGTAATTCAATATTAATAATTTGTAATGGGTATTTATTTGAAAATTAACCTACATTACCAGCAAGGTGTGAAACGTTCCCGTAACTGAATTTAGAATAAACAATAATTATAACAAGTATTGTTCTTTCTCTAGCCATGGGAATCTAATGTATTGTAATTTTGAGTACGGGATATCGACACCTAGTATCGATTTTGCCACATTACTAACGAGACGCATTTAAGTGCAGCACATTCCTGTGCACGGCGCCCGCGGACCAAGAGTCACAGGCGGTGGAGATTCACCGCGACGCCTCGCTCGCAGGGGGCCGGGAGGAGCTCACCCCAAAGACAAAACTCACCTCGGACCGCTTGAGCAAGGCGGGGGGGATCGTCAGCCACTTATCCGTGGTTTGGGGGCCAGGGGAGCGGAGATGTCGGAGCTTCTGCTGAACGTGCTCGGGGAGCGGCTCGTCAACCGCGAGAAAGCCGAAGTGGACGTGCAGGCGCTGGGCGAGCGGGTGTCGCTGCTCGGCCTGTTCTTTGGCTGCGGCCTGAACGCGCCGTGTCGGCAGTTCAACGGCAGCCTGTGCGACTTCTACGGCCGCTTCAAGCAGACTTCGGAACACCGAGACAAGCTGGAGGTAGTGTTCGTCTCCTCGGACCAGGAGCAGAAGCAGTGGCAGGACTTTCTGCAGGAGATGCCCTGGCCCGCCTTGCCCTTCAAAGACAGACACAAAAAGGTAAGAAGTTGTACATTTACACGCATAGGTGCTATCATTTGGATGTCCCATTTCCAAAATGTCTTCTCTCCCCCCTTGTCTAATTAAAACTTCTCCAATTCATTTCGAAACAAGAAACATTGAAGAGCTCAGATTTCTTCTTCTCCCCCACCATCAAGTGTATGTTCTTTATATTTTGTCGTCATTCATTTAACTATATATGTATATGTATGTGTGTGTGTGTGTGTGTGTGTGTGTGTGTGTGCTGTATATATTGTGTGGAACTTTGGTTAGGTACACTAAGCACTCAGCTACAGTAGTTCATTGACCTGCATATATTATATATATATATATATATATTTTTTTTTTTTTTTTTTGAAAAATGCAATGGTTACTCCTTTGTTCACTGACTAGAAACAAGCAATTACAGTTTACTTCAATTGAATCTAAATAAAATTATAAATAAATAATAAACTAAACTGCCATAATGACAACAAAGAGAGAAAAGGAGGCCATCATATGCTCAAATGCAACAAGGCCCATACAAATTTTTTTTTACTATTTACCCTAAAGGATTACATCATCGAATTAAAAAAAAGATACTTTATTATATGTAAATGCTAGTATAGCTGAAACACATTTATATCAAATCCTTGAACTGTCCTTTTTCCAATGTCAGGTATGAGTGGTAGAAGTAGGAACTGTGTGTATTTTTAGCTGATCCTTATTTTTTATATACAGTTAAATTATATGTTTTTTATTAAGTCTATCTTCCCTTATCTGACACTGCAGAGTTGTTAAGTCATTGTTGTGTTATTGTTTGACTTGGAAGCAGTAGCACCTCCACCACCACTGACTTGTTATTGAATTTGTGAGAAATATCTGGCTTTTCGATAAAGGAATCATTATAGAAGGATGGAGACGGTCTCCTCCTGGACTCAAACAATGTCCGCTTCATACATAACCATGCATCGCTGTGTGCGTGTGTGTGTGCGTGTGTGTGCGTGTGTGTGTGTGTGTGTGTGTGTGTGTGTGTTTAAGTTGCCTTTGTTGTAAACAAATGGAGCAGTCAGCAGTATTTCAAACATGAGACATGTCCACAGCATGTGGTACATCAATTTCAACCCCCTTCATCAACATACATTATGCACATTACATTTAGAATGCATTTTGTTGAAATGCATTTGTGCTTCGTGTGTGTGATTTTTAGTTCTCTCTGCAGCATTGCAGCCCACCAGTTAAGGCCATATCTTTTTATATTTAAAAAAAAAAAAACTTTCATACTTGGAGTTTTTAATCATCTGTACTTGACTTTATATGGATATTTTAAAATATAATACATTGAGTATGTTAATTACACATTTGTATGTTATTTTAAAAATGCATTAAAACATGTATGGCCATTTAAAATGTGTACATTTAAAAAAAACACTTTTTTATTTCATACGAGAAAAATCAGTAACTTCTTTGGAGTTTTTTGAAACTTAGTTTTTGTGAAAATACAGATTTTTTTCACATATATTGTTTTCAAATGCAATTATTACAAAAAATGTTTTATAATGTAATGTAATTATTATTAAACTGTCGACATCATTTTTACTTTGTATGTACTTTTTTAAACTTACAGCATTTTTTCAATTTTATTTGTCATTTTTGTGAGTGTAATAAAATCGTTCATTTAACTTTTGTTACAGTAGTTTCTTGCTTTAAAAATTGTTTTTTTACTATTTAAAAAAGGACTAATATTTTTCAAGCCTCTATTTGATTTGTTTGTTAGATTTTTTTGAATAAAACTAATAATGAAAGAGTAGTTTCTGTTATATTTGATATACATTATACTTCATTGAAACTAATTTATTTAATTTTATTTTGTTTTATTTTTTTGCTTCTGTAAAAAAGTATTATCCTGAATGAATGAAGATAATATAAGGGTGGCACGGTGATTGACTGGTTAGCACGTCCGCCCCACAGTGCGGAGGTGCAGGCTTTGATTCCTGTGTGGAGTTTGCAAGTCACCCCATGCGTGCCTGCGTGAGTTTTCTCCGGGTACTCCAGTTTCCTCCCACATTCCAAAAACATACGTGGCAGGTTAATGGAACACTCTATATTGTCCCCAGGTGTGATTGTGAGCGTGAATGTTTGTTCGTCTCTGTGTGCCTTGAGATCGGCTGGCAACCAGTTCAGGGTGTACCCCGGCTACTGCGCGAAGACAGCTGGGATAGGCTCCAGCAAACCCGCGACCCTCTTGGAGATAAGTGGTTTCGTATAATATAATAGAATGTAATATAATATATTTTATAATTTATTTTGGTGTGTTTATCGCCAAATGTCCATATATGGTCATTTGTGTAAAATTCAAGATGGAAGTCTCCATTTCGGCAGTACTCTAGTGCAAGTTAAGATAAGATAAGAAGATAAGAAAACCTTTATTTGTCTCACAATGGAAAAATTCCCAATGGAGAAATTCCCAATTTACAGTAGCAAAATTATGAAAGGGAGAAGTAGAAGAACAAAACGTATATACATGAATATAAATGATAAAATATAGATAGAAGCATATTAAAAATGGGTGGGTGGGGGTGAGTCCAGGTTTTCAGGTCTGTCTTCTCAATAGCCTGACAGCAGTGCAATAAAATAAAGTGTGTGCTATTAACAGAACCAGTCTGAGGTTGCTGTTGTTGACCCAATGGTCATGTGACCACCTCAGGCCTCCAGCCAGAATCTCCTTGTTTTCTGCAGCTCAGCTCCAGCGCAGTGATTTGTCTTCTATTGTTCACACCAGCGCCCAGCACCCCCCTTTTGGAATCCCACACTGTACCTCCTCTTCCTGCTGTGGGTCCTGCCCTCACTATCTCCGCCCCCCTCGCCCCCTGGAAGGTTATCTGGGGTTATCCATCCAAGCCTTCCCACTGCAGGAAACATTAGTCATTCAGTATGTTTACATGCAGTGAAGAAAATCGTACTCATGCACCGATTGAGACCAGGTTTAAAAATGCATTTCAACTGGGACGTGGCACCATGAGATTGGTAAGCATGTGCATCATGAGTGGGTCGACATCAAGGTTTCAAAAAGCCACGTGTGAAACCACACAGGAAGTCAGCCTTTTTGTTTGAAGTTGCCAAATTAGCATCATTTTGGCCATTTCCTAGGGTCCTTCACAGATTGACTCAACAGAGAAAGTGATTTTGTCCAATCGCTTTCAAATATGACACATGTTCATACTAGGAAGATGGATAATGCCAAATTATGAGGGATTTTTGTCATTGTATGTGGAGCAGTCTAATTTGATGACTCGTCATGAAATTTGAAACTGGCTCATGAGTTAAAAAAAAAAAAAAAAAAAGATCCCCTGAAACCTGTTTGACGAAGCAACATGAAGTTTGGAAGACATATGTATGATGAGTAAGCCCACAAAAAAGTTTGAAGAAGCCATGATTAAAAACACACGAAGTTAGCCATTTTGGTTGGCACTGGGAAAGAATGTGAATCCACCGCACCAGGAGAAGCATTTTAAAACGGTACACATATGTACGATAGTTTTCTATCCTTAACACGCTGGAAAAGTGTCAGGTCTCTACTAAGGTAGATAGTGATTTCCTGTTCGCAAACTATTGTATCTATTTTTTTTTCCTGTTTCTTTCATGTTAGGAGCCATTATGGCTGTTGCTCATCATGGCATGTGTACATATGTGCGCGTAGGGTAATGGTTTGATCATGGGGGGTTGGTTGCTTGAAAAGTAGATCTTTGGTCAAAAAAGGTGTGGCACCCCGTGGAGTAGAGATTTCGTCTGATTGCTACCAAATTTAAACCACATGTACAGTACAGCGTGAAAACTAAATTGAACTTGGGAGGATCTGGATTTTTCAATGTTTGTGGGCCGAGCATGGCAACAAAGTTTGACGACTTTCCATAGAAGATGAAACAAGTGCTTGAATTTTTTTTTTCTAATTCAGACCCCAAAATCAGTTTGACATGCCAACATGAACTTTGGTTGACATTTCTATCATGAATAGACTTACAAAAAAAAAATCTCAATAAGCTATGCCCGAAAACACACAAAGTCTGCCATTTTGGTTTTTAAATGTCCATTTTTGGGACTCTTTCGAAAACAAAACTGTCCAGCAGATTTTGCTACCAAATTTGACCCACGTATGCTAGTCAGATGTGTGACAACATTGTTGTCATTAGAGAGAGCGGGAAAAGCTGTTTGCTTGCTGGCGCTGTCTTGACATGATGGATTCATTCTTTTGGAGTGTCACATGTGAATCAATGAGAAGCCGCGGCCAATGGAACGGCTGCTGCAGTTGGTGCTTTCATCTGGGCATTCAGCAAAAGAAAGGGAGCTCTTGTTCGAGTTTGGCCCACTGGACGTGCATTGTGCGGGCACAAGCAACGGCCCGCATGGGACCATCATGGGGGCTCAAGGAGGGCCAAGTGCACTGCAGCATGGCCACAGTGCCCGAGTAGAAGCGGCTCTAGTTTGTATGTTTGTTATAAAAAAAGCAGATAATAATCCAGTCAAAAATAACTTCACTGTTTTTCTTGGTCATTATTTTTATAAAACACACACACGCACACACTGCTTTCTTATGCACATTTGAGTTTGCATCAGTGAATGTAGCCATGTAGCATGAGATAAACTGACGCCTTTGCAGAATCCAAATGGTTTAATGTAAATGTTCCTCGTGTGTGTGTGTGTGTGTGTGTGTGTGTGTGTGTGTGTGTGTGTGTGTGTGTGTGTGTGTGTGCGTGCGTGCGTGTGCGTGCGCGTGCGTGTGTGTGGTCCAGATAACTTCATTCTCTGGGTTAGCCTTGCGTGAGCTAATGCAGTAAACAGCTGAAGATGCGCTAACAAGAAGTCTATTTTTTTTTTTTCCAGATGACTGGCTGATGTGTCATTCAATGAATGCTTTGGCTCCTTTTGCCAGTGTTTTGTGGTAACTGCCACAGTGCACAATTGAAATCGGCAGAATGGCATGACGTAATCCACTGAGGAAAACAAATCGGTGCCACACAGGAGTGCAATGCAATGCACAGATACATGTCATGTCATATAATTAATGCGGTCGCTCCTCTAGCCAGCTATTCATAATAACCATTCATTGCCTTTCACAATAGAAATCATCAGAATGCCTACAAAAAAATAAATAAAAGGTAAAAATTGTCCAGGTCATGCACAAGTGCAATGTACATGTCATATGATGAATGCTTCATTGTACACCCCTTAACAGTTGATCATCATCATCGCCGCTGTACACAATATAAATAAACAGGATGACCGGAAATAATCCACGGAATTAAAAAAAAAAAAAAAAAAATGCCCATATGGGTGAGCGCCATGTTGTCATGTCATAAATGATGTCTTAGCTTTTCTTACTGGTTATTCATGATGACTTTCACTATGGACTATACAAATCAACAGAAATGTATTTGGCCCAAAAAATGTGCATGTGCGTATTCAAAATTGTGTTGAAACTTTGCATTAAACATTTGAAAGTGGAGTAAATGGCTGGCAAGTCCCTGGAGCCGACCCCCTGCCGAGTCTCCTTTCCCGTCTCGTCGGGGGCTAATCGTCACTTCGATTGGTCTTTTCTCGCCCAATCTGTTCACACGCCATAGCAATGGGGCGGCCACGTTGAATGAAAGGCTTTCAGCTTAAGCCTTTTGTAAGAAGTACCGCAGTCCTCATCCTCCAAGGACTCACGCACACACAAACATCCAGCCAATTAGAGATGGTCGCACCACCAAAGAGAGATTAACTAACACGCGCACACAAATGCATACACATAGTTTATTACTCTTCTGAATTACATGATGACGTCTTCAGTATGACCTATAGATGAATGAAGTTTTGATCATTGCGGTTATTCATTATAACCCAGACCTTGCCGTATGGAAATGAACCAAACAAATCCACAAAGGCCGAGTCCACGGGATGCTTTTGTAGTCTGGTAGCTCACCCGGATGTCACTCATCACCTGCTCATGTTGATAGCATAGCTGTGTTGGTCACGGCAGGTGTGCTCTTCTGCTCTGATGATAATGATAACTTCTGCAATGACCGCAGTGCGACATCATCCTGCGCGCTCATATTTAATCACAGCCAAATGCTCTGGTGCACATGACCTCCTGCAGGAATAAAGAGGATTAACAGGGCGAAAGCCTGAAAATGTTTCATGTGAGGAATGTTGGCCTTTTTCCTCCAATTCCATCTGTTATGTGAAGTCAGGCAAATGTTGGCTTTTACTGGCAGTAACCCCTTACACACTGGCCAACTACCACCTTTTTATTGGTTCACTGTTCTGTGCTTAAGGCACCAATGCAGGATAAGGACGTTAGTTTATATTGGTGCACCGCTACTACTATAAGAATCGGAATCAGAATCGCCTTTCTTGTCATTGTATTGCATACAACAAAATTTGGGTGCCACTCCTCAGTGCATTTCGTAAAAAAATGAAAGAAAATAAAATAACGGTTTAATAAATACAAAACTCAACAACAACAACACAACAACAGCAGCAGTAGTGGTAGTGTGGAACTGAGGCTTATATTGCACACAGGACACATATTGCACATTAGTAGCATATATATGAGTTGCACAACACTTATAACTGTGTTAGAGTGGGCGACTGTTGGCAATTAACCAATTCAGTTCAAACTCAGTCGGTACGTGCCGGCCACCATTTAAAGTGCCTCTAATTAGTCCCAAATAAAATTCTAATGTTCTAGGTTCATTTTGATCAAAATTTTTTATATATACCATGAAAACATGGAGACTTATGCACACTGGAGTTCTACTAGTGCACCGTAGTCATTCCACTACAGCGCTGAATTGCGTTACAAATGGGGTCAAAGAGTGCACTACTACACGGACCTTAAGTTCATCTTGATGACTCATTCACTGCCAGCATAGTTAAAATGGATCTTCTTGGACTTCTGTAGCCGTCAATGGCAGTGAATGAGTTTTAAATGGCTTTTCATTTGCCGTCTGACACCAGCCAGATACTGTAAAACTAGAACACAGCAAAGTCCCGCTTCACTGAGTCCTTTCCTAAAGACTCAGACAGATAGAGACCGAAGCTCTTGGGTTGTGGCAATCTGGTGGACAGGCGATGGAAAAAAGGGGTTTCTGTTGGAGCTGGATTCTCTGCAAGTTGGGTCAGTTTCATCAAAGGCGTTTTTGTCGCTTCCCTTGTTGCTTCAGGTGTGTCAAGGAAAGACGTCATCATCATAAAGATGTTCTTCCTGTGGCGCAAACTTAGTGATGGTGTATGTTTATCTAGTCATACTGTCATTTCCCTTAGCTAAGAGATAGGGCCATGTAACCCACTTTGTGTTTTTTCGACAAAAGCGCTACGCTTTTGCCGTTCTTTTCGAGCCAAGTTAAACACGGTCATTTGGCGGGGGCCTTTAAAGCTCAGGATGTTTTTGGATCAAAAAAAGGAGTGCGTCTTAATTTAATGTGTGTGCCGAGATAGCAGATTCGACAGAGGCAGACCATGCACTTTCTTGGAACATTAACCCATGCAAACTCTGGCTTGCACACAAAAATCTGCAAAACACATTTGGTCAGTTGATCTTCTAGGTCTACTGTTTCATTTTTTTTCCCCTCCATTCTGGGAATTTTGAGTTGCTTTTGACTTTGAAAACCAAGTCTAATATTTTTAATCAGGCGGATCTGAAAGCCCATACAGTCACGTGGTTTACCCTTTGTGCTTGTTCTCTGAAGTGCACAAATGAGAAGAAGCGTTTTTTTTATCCTCGAATCACATCTTTGTTGTTCACGATGTTTAAACACCATATAAATATATAAATTCCGATTTCATTTGGATGTTTGCTTCAAACCAGCATCAGACAATAAATGACCAGATTTGGATGACACTTGGTCTGAACAAAGTACTAATTGATTAACTTTTGATTTGTGAAAGGATTTAACATGGATTAAGATTGATTTTTTATCATGTATTTGTATTCTTAATTCTTAATCTGTTTCCTTTTAATATTTTTCTTGTTTGCTTTAATCTGTCTAGATTTGGATGAAATTGGATCCGTAGCATGAAGTTGAATCATATTTGGTTGCTTGGTAGAGATAATGACACTTACAGGCAAGGGAATTGGATTAAATAATGAAACCCTCAGAGATCTTTTGTACCACTTTCATGTACTCATTCAACATTTCTAAGCACAAAGGACAAGAAACAATGAACATTTGATATCTAAGATGGTATCTTGACACATCCTTGAGTGGAACACGCCGGCGTTTATTCTGGATGGAGTGATTCCGACGATAGCCGGCGCAGTTTAATGCTGTTGGCACGCGGTCGAGCCGACGACTGAGAGGGAACATCCTGGCATTTTGTGCAAGGCGAGCAGCTGTAAGCGGACGTTGGATATAATTGCTGCCGCATGCCTGTTTAGTCGACGACTTTGCACTGCAGCTGTCTCTTTTGTCTGTACAAAGCATTGTTGACTTGGAGATCTTTTTTTTTTTTTTTAAATTTATTTATTTTGCAGAGTCCAGGCTACTTAGCAGGATGTTCCTCGGATCGTTAAAACATTTACAGTTTTCATTTCATATGAGCACAAAACCTTGAATCATAATATTTGTCAATCCCCGAGAGTCGTTTCTTCTTCTTCTTCTTCTTCTTCTTCTTCTTCTTCTTAGTGACACAAAGAGGACGGCACGAGCAAAGTGGGTCAGGTTTCTGTCGCATGTACTGCCATTTTCACATCACGTTTGTGTGTGATTGGCAGATCAAAAAGCAGCTATTATTGAGACAACCCGTAAGTGAACCATTTGTAGTTTATTCGGTGAGGCTTGACCATAGGGAGTATTAGGGCGTGTAGCTCTTATTCTGCTTTTATTTCAGAGCTGCTCTAATTGGTCGTGACTTTTAAGTGTGGATTTAGGGGTGGGTGAAATATATTGTCAATGATATCATCAACGTTGCTTTTTTTGAGTCTTGTTACTGTCTCAAAAGAAACACAAATGGGTTCACTGATTGGCTAGAAATGTGAAAATTGGCTAAAAGAGTTTTTTGCCACTCTTTTACTTCCAGGTCTTAACATCCGTATCTTCACCCCCGTAACTCATCATTGACCCATGAGAACCAGAGCAAATTTATTCAATGGACTCAACATTTGGTCAAGCTCTATCTAACCTTGTGGAGCTGACTTGTTCGAATTTTGTATTTTAATGCTTTGCCCCAATGCAATAACGAAAATTCAAATATTTGGCAATTTAGTGCCATCCATCTGTCAACTACAAAAGGTTCAAATTTTGTATAAATCTCAACACATGGCACCACACACATTCAAGATTTTCTTCCACTCACTGATGTCCTCAGAGACAGAAATCACACGTGATCTCTCAAAAATGTTGAAGAGATTCTGCGGGGACATCGATTCTGAAAAGGACCGGAGGCGGAGCGTTTGTAAGAGGGCCATGTCGGCAAGAAAAGACTTGCTTTGAAAAATACATTGCGTCTGAGGAACACGCTTTCATACAAAAAAAAAAAAAAACGACGTTGGCCACGACATAATTTGGTTTTATTTACTACCGCTTCCAAGAACAACCCGATTGTCTTTGTGTGTACTGGGCCTAAGTCAAACTGGCTTTGGGGGCAGAATTTTCAAAACACTTCCAGGATGTGCCACGAAGAGTCATTTTAATGACATCCTTCACCCACATCATGGAATGACCAAAAGTGAAACTGCCTTCGGGGCTGAATGGTAATTGTAGCTCATGTGAGGAGGGGACTCTCCCAAGCTAAAAATGGTTGACTGGAGCAACCCTGCCTCTTGTTCTTGTTCTGCTTGCTGTACTTCTGCTCTGCTTAATTCTGAGCAGACCATGGTGTCAAGATCCACTTGGAAAAAGTCATTAGTGCTTAGGGGGTGGGGGGGGGGGGGGGGGGGGGGGTGGTGTTTAATCATTAGCCGAGAGGAGGAAGTGGTGGTGAGATGAGCTTTTGTGCTTTTTCCAGGTGACGTCTGGCAGGAAGTGTGTGTGTGTGGGGGTGGGGGGGGGGGGTCGGCTGTGAGCGCATTGTTGCGGAATGCTGCTCTCCCGGAGCGCCTCATCAAGATCCCACCATGCTGAAAGAAAGACCCCCAGGGGAGAGGTGGGGGCTCTTTATTGAGCATCAATGCAGAGATTGACTTCAGTGTGGAAATTTACCAGAGCAGGCTGCTACGTGGGATCGTATCATAATGTCTGCGTGGAGCAGTTTAAGACTCATTACCCCAAGTTCTTTCCGCTGGCCCTTGTTCCTCTTCAAAAAATGTCATGTTTTTAATCATGAGGTGGCTTGACGTTTGATAGGAGTGTGACGGGCAGCTGCCCTGTTTTATTTGATAATTTTATACAGCAGCATGACTGGATACATTTCTCATTTGATACAGGTCTGCCTAATGTCACTTCAAAATAAAGTGAGAACAGTTAAGCGGTCATAGTGTGTTTTATAATTTATTATAAAGTAACTAAATATATCATGCTACATCATTATCATGTTAAGATTGCACGATTGTCTGTCTAATGTGTTGTCTTGTATTATTTTGTCATTTTATGTTAACTTTTCTTTTGATGGCGGCGCGGGCACCCGCAGCGGCTCCTCTTGTTGTATGTTGTGAGAGGGAAAAAATTTCATCTGTGCTGTATGTTGCACATACAGCACAGATGAATTTTTTTTTAATTTAAACAATAAAATTGTACTTGACTTGACTTGACTTGATATAAAATGGTCTATATCATCATAGAAAACGTTTCCGTCTTGCCCATCTCTCATATTGTTAGTCATGTAAGTCTGAGAAGCTCTGTACAAGCTCTCATTTTCCTTGCATGGATGAACTAGAGAGAAAACGTTGGTGTTCGCCTTGAGCAATTGTGTTTTTGTGATCACAAGGTAGTTCCGTGTTTAATATAAGAGTGACAGCTGCTCCCATGATAAGCGGAAGACTGTTTTACATTCCTTGCATGTGCTATGATTGGCTAGCAACCGGTTCAGGGTGTCCCCCGCCTACTGCCCGAAGACAGCTGGGATAGGCTCCAGCACACCCTGCGACCCTTGTGAGGATAAAACGGATCATAAAATGGATGGATGGATGGATGCATGTGCTATGTCAAAGTTCTCTGCTTTCTTGCCAGGAATAACTTCAAATTTCTATTTCTGTAGCAACATGTGTCTTCCTTGCCTGTCACTATATTTTTGTGGATTTAAAAAAAAAAAAAACACTGATAAACTGCAACATATTACATGGGTGTCAGGTTCAAAACGAACCGAATCCTCATCATAATGGCCATCCTCATGGCCATTATGTCCAACCAACCCCAACACACGGTTGTCTTGTTTGGCTCTGTTCTGCTCAGCAGGATGTGTATATTCCGGCAAAAAAAACACCATGTTCCTGCTCGTAAGCATTACATCGAGTGCCACTCAACAGTCTGCCAGCAGTGCTCAATCCTATTAGTGTGGAACAGCAACCAATTAGATCCGCTTCGCATTCGGGCGCTACCTCTGTATAACGTCACTGGTATGGTGTGATTGTGAACAGGCGACAGCAAGAGCACAAAGGACCCCCGAAATGTAGAACAACTTTGTTTATGGTGTCATGTTGCTATGCCAATGGAATGTTTTATTGGAGAAGTTGTAGGCTACAAGTTGGTTAATGTTTGTAATGCTTGCACGTATATTCGGTATTGGTACAAGAGCTTACAATTTTTTTTACTTGGACAAACCACATTTTCTTTCTAGTTTATTCCTCACAAGAAAAGGAAGATATGCAATGCAGTGCACAAGGTCGTCCGGGAATTGTTTACATTTAATTGGAATGGGGAGTACACAAAATGACCTTGGCTCGTGATGGTTGAGGCGAAGTTGCATAAAAACATGGAATACAGTACACAAGGTCTTCTGACCAACACTGCTGATGCTGCCACACTTGTAACTTGTAACAAGGAGCCGCCTGGCAAACACAAACGTACAACTTGTTTACTGGGAAACCGTGTTTCTCTGGGTGTTTCCGAAACACCCAGAGTTGTCCATTCATCCAAGTTTTTTTTTTTTTAATTCACTGTAATTATGGTATTGTTTTACTACTGTTACCGTAGGTTAGTGATGCACTCTTGTGCCTCCTGTCTTCTTTTTTTAAAGAATGGTGAAGAGTAGTTGAAACACAAGTAGTTGTGTGTGTGTGCGTGTGTGTGTGTGTATATAAAACTTGCATAAGTAAAACTGGCCTCTGAGGATAATTGACAAGTCTCTAGTATGTTTTTCTAGCCTCCTTTAGGTCATGCTGTATTTAAATTTTTGGCGGCAAAATGAGCGTATTTCAGGGATATATTTCTTTCTTTTTGTGGCATGAGAAAAAGTGGGTCACATTTTGCAAGCACAATCCAATTTTCCACATGGGGACAAACAGGACTTTATGCCCCTTGCCTTTGCTTTCCATTCATACGACGGAAATTTTTCAAAGGCAGTGACTGGCTATTGTTCAGCACCACACATTCCTCACTGGGTTGAGCCTGATGGATAAAAAGCAGGCCGATGTCTATCTAAGTCCTGAGGGATGAAGGCTTACAATATGGCAGATTGATTACCCTCTTAATGTCCTCCGGGCCAGGACCCCATCCTCACCGTCAAATTGTGTCACTATTTCCAAAATCACCATTTAAATTGACATGGAAAATGGGAGTTGCGCCATTAATGTGTCCATATAGCAGATGTATGAATGTTATGAATGCAATAAAACACATTCAGAGTAGCCGCTTGCTTGTTATTTTGCTTTTAGTGATGACGAATGGACTGAAGTTGAAGAAAAATGCCCAAAAAATCATGTTTATAAAGCAGCTTTCATTGAATGATTAATACTACAGTGACCTAAAAGCTAAACGAGGCTAATGTGCTCAAATGGGTGAACAAAGATGTTTTTAAAAAGTGATTTGAAGCTCTTATTCATAGTGATGCATCAGTAAAGGCGAAAAAGATAGGTTGGAGTGAGCGAAGAGGATGCTAAATGGGGCTGTCGACTAGCACAATGGCATCAGCGAAATGCTGAATTCCAGCAAAGTGTCAAATCGGAGTTTTCCGACGTCTAACCAGGAAAGGTACACTGAAACTAGGAGGTCTAAGTCGGAGAAAAAAAATATCTACGCCGACTTCGAGTGTTACTTTGAATGTTATAAAAACGCAACAAGGAAGTGAACATTTGTTGTAAAAAAGGAAGCGTGTGTGTGTGTGTGTGTGTGTGTGTGTGTGTGTGTGTGTGTGTGTGTGTGTGTGTGTGTGCGGTTTGGTTACACCTATTACACACTCGGGTCATTGTCGCAACTAGATGCTAAAAAGTAGGTCTGTCCCAATCACATGATCGTAAATTGGTCCCTATCACATCATTTTCAGCTTATTGGAATCGGGGATGGGGGTTGGGGCAAAATCCTTTTTCAAAATTGTTTGTTGTCGCTGATAGTGTAGTGGTTCACTCGCCTGACTTGTGTGCGGGCAGCATGGGATCGGTTCCCACTCAGTGATGGCGTGGGTGTGAATGGTCGTTTGTCTCTCAATGTGCATTGCGACTGACTGGCGACCAGTTCAGAGTGTTGTATGCCTTCTTCCTGACGTCAGCTGGCATAGGCTGCAGCAACTCCCAGTGACCCTGTTGAGGATGGCTGGATGTTATACAAAATTTTAAGGGCTCCAAGGGAACAAAATAATCCTGAGGGACACAAATATTGCCAAAACAAAAAATATACTGTATACAGTATTCGTTTTACACTACGTAACATTGCAATATGGTCAGAAACTGTAAACCTAGCTAGTGGGGGAACGCTGTGGGGTGAAGCTAGCGTGATGTAACAATGATACACTTAAATTGTCTGCTACTTTGCTGAATAAAGTTGGATACGCTCTGCATTAATGGGATTCCTGCGAGACTTCTCTGAAGTGTACTCAGTCACCCAAGCACTTTTAATTCCAGTCTTTCGCGATGACATTAGGTTAGTTTAGCAATTAGCATGGCTCCTCCGCCTTTCCATGTGTTAATTACTCCTCGTAATCCCTTCGCGAGGACCATACTTGTATAAAGTGTAGCTTATTCGCCGCCATTGCAGTGAGATGATGGAGGCTGTGACTGCTGAGTTAGTAGCAAAACCAACTACCCGGCTGCAGGTGACATGCACAGCCAACCAAAGCTTTTTGGGATGTCTCCGCTGTTCAGTTATCGCAAAAACGTAAAAAAAAAAAGCTATTTTTTTGTGTTTTTATGAGTTTCAAAATAAAATCTGCTATGCCTGTATAATTTTCCTTGAGATGTCCATAAATGGGCGGATCCTTTTATGTGCATGCAGCACAGTATCCCTCACCACCACTATCACCACGTCTCCAAGTTGGCCAAACATTCTGTAATGTGCAACCTGTCAGAAGCTAACCCTGATTTGGACCCCTAACCCAAGCTTGAACTCCATCTTGAAAACCCCTACAAAACGATATTGAATCAGGGCTCGAAGGTTACATTCCTCACTATTAAGTTTTGGGAAGGAGATGCATGAGGTAGGCTGCACCTGGAAACTGGCATACAGGAGGCAAACAGGTGTGAAGGTTTAACGAGGGGAGGAAAAGGCTTAACAACCCGGTACAGTATACTGTGTCACTGAGCTCGGGTAATGCACACACGGTTAACATCCTGGCCCTCAGGAAAGGAAAAGCCCACTTGTATTGTGCGTGGAAAAGCAAATAGATGTAACATGTAGGGACATGACTATAAATAAAGACTCTTTGAATGGACGTTGACATACTTAGCCCTTGGAGCTCTCTGTGTGCTTTTTTTTTTTTTTTTTTAATTACAAGCAGAGATCTATGTCACCATGATTTATGAGGCGACCACTCCGCTTCGGGAAGCAGACAAAAAGTGGGTCACAAAAATGAGATCCATCGTACGATCTGACAGTGTTTGTGCAAAATGTGCTTTGTTTAATGCTTGGCTTGAAAACCTCTTTTGAAAGTCGAAGGCTGGCTTGAAAACCTAATTTGAAACACTAAAACAGCTTCAACCCTTATCTTTAACCCTAAACCTGCCTTCAAACCTCAAATTGAAACCCTAACTTTGCATCAAACCCTAATTTGAAACCTTAACCCATTTTGAAACCCTAATTTTAAATCCTAACCTGGATTTGAAATCCTACTTTGAAATTGTAACTGTATCTTGAATCACTGCACCAATCACTGTGAGGCCGACATGCTAACCAGTAGTCCACCGTGCTACTGAGAAACCCTAACCCAGCAGCGTATTTAAATGTTCCCAACAATCGTTCCTGCGTTTGAAGCCCAGCAGCAATTTGGGTGTGAAGCATGTGCAGAAGAATAATCTTTTTCAAATGATCCTTCGCTGTGGCAACGAGGTGCAAAAGACTCCTAATGCGTGTGAAATGTTCCCCTTTTAAAGTGCCATCAATATTCATGTGTTGTGATGTCGAAAGCACGCGAGGAGGAGGAGGTGGAGGAGCTGTGGGACGTTAGATCCAGGGTCAAATGGAGGTCACAGCAGGGAAGCTTTCCAACCCACCCCCAACCTCCTTTTCTTGTTGCAGAAAGCGGGATACCACTTACTGCAGCCCTATGGAGTCTGCCGTGTGTGTGTGTGTGTGTGTGTGTGTGTGTGGGGGGGACGGCAATGAATGCTGACTGCGGCTAATTGAGCGTCAACGCGTACAAACGAAGCTCATTAATGCGTTTTGTGCAATTATTAATATGTTATGAAGCTGTAAACACTGCCACATTCAGCTTTTACGCCAGCCGCTTTTCCTTTGGGCCTTTTGAGCCTATTGCATCTTATTTCCTCGCGTTACTGCCGGCAGACACAAAGAATGCACCTGGCTTTCCAAGCCACGAGTCGGCCCACCAGATTCAGGCCTGAGGAAAGACATGGAGAGAGTCCAGCTGGTCCATACAAAAGTCAAACCGTTGGCTGGTTGCAGCTGGTCCAGATTACAACCAACCACAGGTTCACTTCTCTATGCCTGGTAGAGCAGGCGTTATTTCTTCCATCTCTGGACGAATTTAATCACCTGGAGTAATCAGTGAAATGTAGATTTTGATTGTTTTTATTATTTTTAATTATGATTATTATTGCTATTAATTGCTAATTGTTTTAATTTTACAATTTTGCCCACACCCTTCAAAAAAGGGGGACAGGGATGAGGGTGGTCTGACAAATGCAAAATGCTGCTCACTGACACATCTGCAATTTTTTTTTTTAAATATACTACCTTAACCTGATTTCCAACTAAGCAGAAAATAGATTGGTTGACATTGTATGTATTTATTTATTTTCATTTTAAATGAACATGTAATATTATTAACACTATTTTGAAAGTTGAACTTAATCTGTTCTTGAACCCCTAATTTGAAATGCTAATTTGAACCTCATTTGAAACCCTAATTTGAAGCTCTAAACTTCTTGTAAAATCCTCATTTGAACCCTAACTCTAGTTTGAAATGCCTATTTGAAACCTTAACTTAAACTCAAATTTGAAACCGTAACCCAATTTGAAACCCTAACATTAACCCATGTTTGAATTAGGGATAGGCCCTGAAAATATAAGTCCCCAAAATAAAAGCATCAAAACATTGAGAAAAAAAAAAGAAATATGCCAATCTGCAGGTTCTACCGTAATCGGTATTGGCCCTGCAAAAACTATATTGGTCTATCTTTACTTTGAAACCGCAAACAGGCTTGAAACCTGAATTTGAACCCCTACCTTGAAGCCGTAATTTGAATCCCCAACCCAAACTTGAACTTTGAAGCCCCAACCCTGTCTTGTAACACTTCTAACCCTCGTTTGAAGTACACATTTGAAGCCCTAACATAATATGAAACCTCAAACCCCTATTTCAACCCCCAAACCAGGCTTCAAACAAAAGGATGTGGGCAGAGCCTTTGACTGTCCGTGCAACACCAAACCCCAAACAACTCCAAAGGGCTCCAATCTTACTGCTCACACACAATCCCCGGTCCAGCGCACCTCCACCCTCCCGACTTGCCCAATGGTCCATTTCGAATAGTTTCCACATTACTCGTTTTTTTTTCTGTCACCTGCTCACTGACACATCTGCAATTTTTTTTTTAAATATACTACCTTAACCTGATTTCCAACTAAGCAGAAAATAGATTGGTTGACATTGTATGTATTTATTTATTTTCATTTTAAATGAACATGTAATATTATTAACACTATTTTGAAAGTTGAACTTAATCTGTTCTTGAACCCCTAATTTGAAATGCTAATTTGAACCTCATTTGAAACCCTAATTTGAAGCTCTAAACTTCTTGTAAAATCCTCATTTGAACCCTAACTCTAGTTTGAAATGCCTATTTGAAACCTTAACTTAAACTCAAATTTGAAACCGTAACCCAATTTGAAACCCTAACATTAACCCATGTTTGAATTAGGGATAGGCCCTGAAAATATAAGTCCCCAAAATAAAAGCATCAAAACATTGAGAAAAAAAAAAGAAATATGCCAATCTGCAGGTTCTACCGTAATCGGTATTCGCCCTGCAAAAACCATATTGGTCTATCTTTACTTTGAAACCGCAAACAGGCTTGAAACCTGAATTTAAACCCCTACCTTGAAGCCGTAATTTGAATCCCCAACCCAAACTTGAACTTTGAAGCCCCAACCCTGTCTTGTAACACTTCTAACCCTCGTTTGAAGTACACATTTGAAGCCCTAACATAATATGAAACCTCAAACCCCTATTTCAACCCCCAAACCAGGCTTCAAACAAAAGGATGTGGGCAGAGCCTTTGACTGTCCGTGCAACACCAAACCCCAAACAACTCCAAAGGGCTCCAATCTTACTGCTCACACACAATCCCCGGTCCAGCGCACCTCCACCCTCCCGACTTGCCCAATGGTCCATTTCGAATAGTTTCCACATTACTCGTTTTTTTTTCTGTCACCCTTTTCATGCTCTTTGTGATCAAACCAAGGAACAAAGAGCAGATAAGAGTGAAGAATGTACCCTCTGCCATTGTGACTGTTGGATGCCTGTCGAATCTCAATGCAGCACGTAGCTACTGAGAGCTTTTGTACTCCTTTATGCCTCCCCCTTGTCCTTTTCTTCCTATTTTTTTTTTAAACTCCATTAAAACTGTTCACCTTACAGAGGCAAAGTTTAGGGCCTCTATTCAAGCGAGACGCTTTTGTGCCCGCACATAAGGTTGCACGGAGGTGGTGCTAGAGGGGAGACCTCGCCTCTCCTCCACCTCCAACCCCCCCCCCCCCCCCCCCCCCCCCAGCACTCTGACATTCTAGCACCTGTTTCCCGTCACAAAACCATTAATTTATCACTGAATTATTAAGCGGGGGAAGCGCACACAATACGTCTGGCGCTCTTTTGACACCGAGGGGCAGGGAATGGTTGCCTTGGCAACAGGAGCGGTGGTAAAGGTGGCGAGACAGCGGGGAAAAGAAGGAGGGAAGTCATCATCGTCTCAAAATTGAATTTATCCCCCTGATCTCCTCGCGATTAAAATGACGGGATCAATAAAAGACGCGGCAATAGCGGGGAGACCCCTCATGTGATAGCGCTTAGATCAGGCGAGCCCACAGTTTTTTTTTGCATGAAAGCTACTTATAAAATGACCCAAAAAGGCAAAATTATATCAAATGTATCCATTTATTTATTTATTGATAAATATACTTACAATCCATCCATCCATTTTCTGAACCGCTTTATTCTCACAAGGGTCGCGGGGGGGTTGGAGCCTATCCCAGCTGTCTTCGGGCAGTAGGCGGGGGACACCCTGAACCGGTTGCCAGCCACTACATGTACTATATGAAGTTCAGTTTTATTTTCTCGGCGGCTGACTGAAAGAGAACAAATAGACCTGCTGTCAGTTGTCCTACGCACTCAAAAGTTGATCAAATTGTTCTGGCCTTTACTGCAGCAGCCGTTTTTAGAAGTGACGTGACGATAAAAGTATCCAGGTGACACTGTTTTCCAAAGTGGGGTTTTTTTTCCCCTTTAGAGACACCAGGCGTTATTGCTTTGTCTCTAATAGCATTCAATGAAACAATGTTTGTTGGGGATGGGGAGTGGATCAATACGGAATGTGATTGTTCCCGCTTATCGTCTCCTCCAGAGACTCTCACCGTGAAAGCTATCGTCTGCGCTCTCTGCCTGGTGTCCGAGTGGTTTGAGGGCAGCGCGGAAAATGCTGAGCTGTATGTTTAAAAATGGAAGACTTACAGCCATTGCTTTTTTTTCCCCATCTGGTGTGTTTGTAGATGAAGCTGTGGAACAAGTACAAGGTGACTAGCATCCCGTCGCTCGTGTTCGTGGACGCCGCCACGGGGAAGGTGGTGTGTCGGAACGGTCTGCTGGTAGTCAGGGATGATCCCAAAGGTGAGCCTTCGCGGTGGCGTAAACAAAATGGACACGATGACGTGGTGTGAGGAAAGGAGACTCGCTGTAAAGCCAACTGCGCATCGGCCCACAGTTGTGCCGTGATATTGCTCACGTCATTCACACTGTACGTCATTTTCAAGATTGTGTGTCGCTCACTGCTGTCAGGGTGTCGTTTTTCCCTTTTGCCTCTTTTCAGGCTTTTGTCGCCCGCTTTTCGCCCGCCTTCCTATGTGCTTCTTTTCGAGATTTTATGTGGCACACCGCTGTCACTCTTGATCAATTTCTCTCTGTGCTTCTTTATTTGTTATGTTTTTGCAGCAATTGTGTGCGCTATACTGCAGTAAATTTGTCAAATGTGGGCATATAAAGACCATCAAGACTCTTTTGTGATTCAGGGTTATGTAAATAACTTTGACTTGACGTGTCTAACTTCTCCTACTCTGTGACAATCTTTTTCCATTTTTTTTTTTTTTTTTTTTTATGGTACATTCATGGTACAGTGCCACTGCTACTTTTTTAGAATTTTGTGCTGTTAGGCTGCGTCATTTCTGTGCTTATTTTTCTGTTTCAGTCACACTGTCACTTTGCACTTCTTTTTCGGGATTGTGTGTCACACGCCACTGTCACTCTTTCATTTCTCTCTGTGCTTATTTTTCAGGTTTTGTTTTGAGCTAGCTTTTTTTCAAGCCGTCGCTCTGTGCTTCTTTTGTGTGGCACACTGCTGTCGCGCTATGTCACTTCTCTCATTTTAAGCTTCTTTTGTGTAGCTGATTTTTGATATGCTGGCACACGGCTGCTGATTTTATGGACTTTTGTGTTGTATGCCGTCTCATGTTGCTGTCAGGCTTTGTCATATCTGTGCTTCTTTTTCAAGATTTTTTTGTGGGATACTCCTATCATACTTTAAACACTTCTCTACACTTAGTGTTTCCTTGTACCATTCGGTGCTTCATTTTCAGTGCAGCACACATGCTGGCACTCTTTTTTCACCTTTTGTGTAGCACTTTCTAGTCATGTTTCTTTGACTTTTTTTGTACTTTTTGTACTTCTTTTTCAGGCTTAGGTGGAACACAGTGCTGTCACATTTTGCTAATTTTTAGGCTTCCGTAATGCACATTCCAGTCATGCTTTTTTACGTTTTTCTTTCTGTGCTTCTTTTTCAGGCTTTGTGTAGTATGTGGCTATTGCGCTTAGTCACTCTCTCACTTTGAGCCTCTTTATCAGGCTTTATTAATGCACACTCCTGTCACATTTGTAACCTTCTTATTCTGTGCTTCTTTTTCAAGATTTTGTGTAGCTCACTGCTGTTACAGTAGCATTCTGCTTCTATGTAGCATGCACTCCCGTTCTTTTTTGGGGCTTTTGTGTAGCACACAGCTGTTACATTTTGTCACTTTCCTCACCATGTCCCTCTTTTTCAGGCTTCTGTTTAGGCCACTTCTGTATGGAGTATTGAGATTAACGTAACGTTTACATTCTTTTCCATGCTGTCGCAACTTTAGTGGTGTACGAAAAAGCGATTAGTCATGTGAGAGAATTGTATGCTGAAGGCGACATAGTAGAGAACCAGAGTGGATTTCTTTTCTTTGTGACAGCTTTTACGGGCTGGCTAATGAAAGCCAGAACAACCCTGCGGTGCTCGTTGCATGATTCATTAACTGTGCTTGCAAACGAATTGGCGATGGAGAAGACATAAATCTCCTGTTGCAGAACAACAACATACAATTCACTTGTATTACGGTACTCATTATGTATGTATTTTTATTTTAAGGGGATTGTTTTTCTTGTTTTATGTTTTTATTTGCTTCACGGGATTTTTGTTCACATTTATTGCCATTTTTGTGTACTTAATTCATATCAGTTTACTTAAAAGAAGTTTACATTTTTATATATATATATATATATATATATATATATATATATGCGTGCATGTGTGTGTTGTGCACCAGTGATGACAAGTGGGGAAAAGAAATGTGAAAGTGAAAATTTACACAAGCAGGCATAATTGGATAATAATGTCTCAGTGAAGCAGCACGTGGCTCATTTTTGCCTTCACTGCTTCTGTTTCTCATGATCGGTGTAAAAGCAACTGGTGAGTTCGTGAGAAGACCTTGACGTCCATTCTGTGCGTTTTCTCGATAAAATCTCTCCCCTTTTTTAAGCAAGGTGTAAAATACAAAGAAACTTATGGTTTTGCTTCTTGGTGTTTTCCAGTAAACGTTTGTCACCACAACGCAGCTAAAGTGTAGTAAGTGTGACTGTAGCTGGCGAGTTCGTCAGAAATCCTTGTACACTGCATTCTTTGTGCTGTTGCTCCTCATTAAGAGGAATAAACTAGGAAGGCAACTCTTGGCATTTTGCCATATACGATGTATGTTTGTCATCATGAGTTTATTATAAGTCGCCGTGTGACAGCAGCTGCCATGTTAGCCAATGTGGGTGTATCGTGGCGAGCGTTCTCCGCATGGATGAAAAGACTGACTGGAGTGCCTGCAGCCAGTGTGAAAGATGGAGAGTGTGCGAGTGGCCTTTTTAGCCTCAGGACCACAATGAGCGGCTGTTGAGCCGCAGACGTGTCATTCCTGCCTAATGAAGCCCCGTGCATAAAGCCGCCATTATGGAGCGGCTGTACAGGCCGTTATTTAGGATTACCTCCGCTGCCCGCCCTCCCCGGATAACTCCACTTTCTGCTGCCCGGGGCAAACAATGAAGACACCATGAAAAGGAAGTGAAAGTGTGAACCAGCACTGGAAGGAAGGAGAGGATGAACTGCATCATATCTCTGTTTGCATGGACTGACAGCACTCTCCAAGACAGTTTGATTAGACGTAGCTAGATCAAATTTGATGGGCATGTAAGGCACAAAAAACGTCTTCAGAAGCCATGCATGAAAACACAGTGGAAGTCAGCCATTTTGACTCGAAGGGTCCAATTTAGGCTCAATTTCTGTTTCCAATGGTCCTTTGGATACTATCTTGCCCTAAAAAATGTGTTTGATTGCTAGCATTTGAAGCATATGTACTAGAAAAATTCTCAACACTAAATGTAGATTGAGTTTTCATCATTGTGTCATGGCAGGTCAAACAACTTCGCCCGCTCATGTTTTTTTTGTTGTTGTTTTTCAATTCAAACCCCAAAGCTATTTTGACTTTGTGACATCAAATTTGGGATGTGTGTTTATCATTATTAGACATTGTTATGAGTATTTGTGGTGTCAAACAAATCCGTTGAAGATGCTGTTTGATGCTTATGAAATGCATCTGTTACGTTCATCAAAAACTAAAAATTGCCCTCGATGGTTTCAAAAACACATTAGGTTCTGATCTCAAAGTTTCAAAAAACAACACCCATGTCAGGTTCATTCGAAACTCTCAACAGATTTCAACATAATCTGTGGTTGCTTCTTCAAAGACAGGAAATAGTTTTGGATGGCGATGGAAACATGTTCATTAAATGAATCCTCAAAGACTCTCCATAGTCTTTGTTTTTAGTTATCTTCCAGACTTTCCAGATATCCAAATAACTTCTAAAGTCTTTCGCACAGTGTGGAAATGTGCAATTGCGGAGTTCCTAAGACTTTCTCCATTGTATTGGGTATTGCTCATACCCACTTAAGTACAACTGTTTCACCTGATGATCGTGGAATTGGCACTTGTTTTAACATGTCCCCTCTCCAAAAGACTTTTCCAAAATCAAAACATTTCTCCTTCTTAGTTCCTACGACTTCACCACAGTTCTGAGCATTGGTCAATCTGTTTGCGTGCAGTTGTTTTCATCGAAGCTCTTGAAATCTGCACTTGTTTAGAAAAGGCTCCAAAAGACTTAACCCCAACTTGGCGCATACATCTGTAATTGTCCTTCTTGGGTCTTCAGCAAATTCCTTGGAATTTTCCTGTTGTTCTGCGTATTGGTCGACACTTAAGTTGCAATACAATACGTGCGATCATTTCCCCAGCATAGAATGCAGCAAATGCTGTTTTTATACTGGCAAAGAGCAAACTTCCACCTGCAGTCACTCATGATCACGAGAAGGAAGTTCAATAAAAAACAAATTGGGCCGGATATTCATTGAACTGATTTTTACATTTGAAAAATTAAAGAAAAAAATTGTGAGATTGTCACATTCAACTGAGGAAAAACTTCTATTTTCTCACATTCAGATGTCTTTACAAGTTTAAATTTTAAAATGCTCTTCTGGATTTTCATCAAACTGTGTAATGTTTAAAATGCAAAACTACAAGTGTGATCGTGTAACATTGTGATTTCTATGTAATTTTAAATGTAAAAATAGTATGCCAAATATTTATTCAACTTTTTACAAAAAAATAAAAATAAAAAGTAATACTATGCTATCGCTAAACTGTGCTGAAAAAAAATACCAATGACATCATTGTTTAATCAACTTCAATTTTGCAGTTGACTACAAATAGTCTTTTGTCATTCAAACTTTAGCAGCAGAGGTTCCAAATGGACCTCTAGGCCGGTATTTGGACAACACCTGCCTTATATTGTTCCCGCCCTCCTCTTCACAGGCCTGGAGTTCCCCTGGGGGCCCAAACCGTTTGCAGAGGTAGTGGCGGGGCCTCTGCTCAGGAGCAACAGGCAGTCGACAGACAGCGCTTCCCTGGAGGGCTACTATGTGGGGGTCTACTTCTCGGCGCACTGGGTGAGCGTCTTTTATGACGTGACATTATTGACTCTCGCCTCAGAGGCGGCGAGTGAGGTTTGCATGAAGTAAAGATCTTCGCCATGGTTGACTCTACCCCTACTTTCATCTTTTGTCATATTGTTTCATCGTCCATGGAGTTTGAAAAAAGTCACAAGACTTATTTGGCAAAGGAGAACAAAATATGCATACCCATGTTTGAATTTGGGGATTAAACGTGAGAAATGTGCAGGAAAATAAATACTCAAATACAGAAACATGAAAATGCTCCTAAAGTACAGTCATGATTTATTTTTTTATACTCTCATCCCAGCACTGGCGCAAACGCTGGTCCCAGTTGACCCTGAAGCTGCCAATAGCTTCTATTGAGGGGTTGGCTCGACCAAACCACAATCACGCATGACACTGAGATGGACCAGAAAGAGAATTGTTTTGCACCACAATACCACCAAGCACCAAGTCATTAGGACTGCAAAGGCAGAAAACGGGTCTGTCGTACGCCGTAAAGCGCCCCCAAGCGATGAAAAATGGAATTGCATTTTGGGGCAAAGGTTTGAATATTCCTTGAAGGGAAAAAACATCATATTACAATATTGTAGGAGTAATATAAGGAGAGTAAAATAATCAGTCAGAATCGTGAAAAATGGCATTGCATTTTTGGGGCAAAGGGTTGAGTATTTGGGCCTTGAAGGGGAAAAAAACATCATTACAGTATATTACAATGTTGTAGTAGTAATATAAGGAGAGTAAAATAATCAGTCAGAATCTTGCATTTATTAACACTTTAAAAAAATTCACAATTAGGACTAAAGTCGGACTTTACAAAACGAAACAAATTTCACAATTACACACCTTTTCTTGAAAAAATATACAACTGTAGTGTGAAACGAAAAAAAATTCTTCTCAACACAATTAGTACTAAAGTCGGGCTTTACAAAACAAATTTCACAATTACACACATTTTCTTGAAAAAATATACAACTGTAGTGTGAAACGTTTTCAACTATTTTTTTTTTCCATCCATCCATTTTCTACCGCTTCTCGGGGGTCGGGTCCTTCAGACTTCCCTTTGCCCAGCCACTTCTTCTAAGGGAGAGTCTGGACACCCTGCGGAGAAAACTCATTTCGGCCTCTTGTATTTCTATATTTTTTTTCCTTCATTGTAAATAATAACAAAAGTAACTTTTCTCAATCGATTACAACATTTTTCTTGAATAAATATGAGTACTACCAGGAAAAAGATGCTTCATCTTCATGATATACCTGTAATACATTGCTTTTGTCTTAGAAAAAAAATGACCACTTTGTCACAGGAATAATAAAGTCTACCTATTATCTGTTTTGATGTCTTTTAGTGTCCACCGTGCCGTAGTTTGACACGAGTGTTGGTGGAGTCGTATCGCACGGTCAAAGAGTCGGGTCAAAAGTTTGAGATTGTGTTTGTCAGCGCTGACAGGTAAGCTACCATTATACAGTGTACTGGATTAGGTCTATTTCTTGAGAGACACACATGTCTAATTTATCCTTCCTGTAGGTCTGAGGAGTCTTTCCAGCAGTACTTCAGCGAGATGCCCTGGTTGGCGGTGCCATATTCAGACGAGGCTCGACGCTCGCGACTCAACAGGCTGTATGGGATTCAAGGTGACAATGTGCTCCTCTCGCAGTGCATTCAGACACACGGTATAGAAACACAGTGTCCCAATTTAGGAGGTTTTTGTTGTTGTTTGTTTTGTTTGGGTTTTTTTTTTGGGGGGGTGGGCGAGTAACGATCGGTCTATTTTTTTTTTTGTTGTTGTTTTTCTCTTTGGGTTGCACATGAAAATTTGACCTACTTACGCGCTTTTTTTTCTTACCATGATGTCAATTCTGCACGCCTCCAAGCGTGCTGTGTGCAGTTTAGAAGATGTCCAACAGTTTTCGAAAGGAAAGGAACCAAATGTTGGCTTGAAGCTGTTTATTGCCATTCCCAGTTGAAGTTTACTGTCAAAGTAAACATAAAATAGAGAATTGTACGTTGTGTATTTAACCAAGCCACTTTACTTTGTCTTACATAAGCAACAGTACTGTTGCTTCAAACAACTGGTATGTGAACACAAATGGTGCAGCAACATGTACCGTATAGACCGAGCATACACACAGACATAAATTGAACTGCGCAACACCACATTTTAGTCAGAGATAGCTTTTTGTGTCCCTAAATGTATTTTCTATGCTGATTTAAAAGAAATACATCTTTGCTTTTTTTTCTAGCACCTCAAATTTTTTAAATATTTTCATTTATTTTTCAAGCAACTTGAAAGTGTTTACAATACAAAATATATGTGCTTGCTTGATTCATTTTAGCGTGTTTAATGGATTATAGTTGAAGAATTTTAAAGTGGCCCTTGCATCCTTGCATTTTTATGGATGCGGCCCTCAAATGAGAAAGTTTGGACACCCCTGCTGTAAATTAACAGAATGGCTATAAACAATCCATAGTCAGAAAATTTGCATCTGGAACATCTTTTTTTCTGCCTTAGTAGCTCTTTTCTGAATTGCTTAGCTACTGTAGAATCCACACTTATATTTTCACGGTTGACATCCTAAATTGTCAGGATTGTATCTCTCATTGCAGCTTGGAATTTTTATGAGCTCCTGGATTTGCTCTGTCATCCAGTTTGTGCTACTATGCTCCCCACTCTTCCTCTTCATTCCCTGACTCAAATAAGTGAAGCTAGGGGGGGGTTGCGAGGTTTTTCCTGCAAAGCATGTGAGGAATGCACAGAGATGTCAACGCTGCAACCCCCACCCCCCTCCCTCTGCCACTCCCACCTGCTTGACCTACTCTGGCCTGCCTGGAGTCCACATGAGCAGACAAGATTTTCATAAGATGAACAGTGACACTCGCCCCGGCTGTGCTCCTGCATCACGGCTGTTTCTGATAAGGCTGCTCAGATTATGATCACAAGATCCACAAGCAGCCCTACGGGGAACAATGTGTGTAGGCAGGGAGTCGACTGTTTCTAACTCCATGGATTATTTGATTACTTCTGTTGTGCAAAAGAATTGCAGAGGAGTGATTGCATTGACAGTCATTTTAGGACACGACACGTCTGTTGTGCACATGACTGAGTGTTCCATTCCCCCTTTTCTTTTTTCACTTTGTGGGTTTTTTTCTAGTTGACTGCGGAATAGTTGGAGGTACTAAAATGATCACCCCAAGTCAGCTAGGATAGGCTCCAGTCACCCGCGATCCTACTGAGGATAAGCAGGATAGAAATGGTCGGATCCAAAATACACTTGACCTTTGCCTTCTTCTGTGACATAAAATCAACAGAGCAAAAAGCATGCCTACTTTGGGGGTGGTCTAATTTTAAGATGTATACTGTCAAAAACACAATTTGTATTTTGGGGGCTCAAATAGTAATGTAAGTTAGAAAAACTTGAAAATAAAAATGTAAGTTGGGGTTCCGTAAAAGGGACAACTGTTAAGTAAATTCTTATTTCTTTGTTGTGAAAATAAAACAAAACAAAACCTTCATACAGCAAAACAAAACAAAACAAACAAAAAAAAACAGAATGGCGTCCAGACAATCATCCACTTCCTGTCCTGTTCTCTTTTAATCCCCTTTATCACTCCTCAGGTATTCCCACCTTGATCCTGTTGGACACCGAGGGTCATGTGATCACGCGACAGGGCCGCGTGGAGGTGCTGAACGACCCGGAATGCCGGCTTTTCCCGTGGCACCCTCGCCCCGTGCTGGAGCTCAGCGAGGCCAACGCTGCGCAACTCCACGAGGGACCCTGCCTCGTCCTCTTTGTGGGTGAGTCGGCGGCCATTGTCGATATCGATTGAAATCTCTCGCTGTATGTTGTCGCCCACCTGTCAAGGATATACATTTCCAATTTGGGAGCAGTCCAACTCAATATCTAGGACAATTAACCCCTTGAAGGACCCCTAAAAATGGCCGCTTCAAATCAAATGGCTTATTTGCTGTGGTTTTTATTTATTTAATTAGTTGCAGACTTGGCTTCGTCAGGCTTTTGGAGTCAACTCATGATAGATAGTAAATACCTAATTTCATGCTAGTAAGAAAAAATTGGTTTGGGGGGCTGCAATTCAAACAAAGAGCGAAGTTACTAGTTTCATGGGATGGGATTTGAAAATAATGAGTCTGTCAAAATGCTGGAATGGCCACTTCAACCCAACTACAATGCGTCAAGAATTTTGAAAATAGAGTGATGCGTTCTGGAGATGTTTAGATTTTTGTGTGAAAATTGGCCGACCTTCCGGGCATGGCTTCTTGAGATTTATTTTCCCTACACCCATGATTGACATGTCTTCCAAATTTTTGAAGAAGGAAGAGTATTTGGCAGGAAGCGACTAAATTCAACACCCTCCTGATGTGTGTCGAGGTCAAACCGTATAGCAAAACACGACACGGACCATCTGTTGTTCTCTTCAGACGCCGAGGATGAAGGCGAGCTGGAGCCGGCCAAGGAGCTGATCCGACCCATCGCCGAGAAGCTGATGACTAAGTACAAAGCCAAGGAGGAGGAGACGCCGCTGCTCTTCTTCGTGGCCGGAGAGGTGAGCAAAAGAAAACATCCTTTCCATCATGGGCTGAATGGCATTTAGCGCACATGTGCAAAGAAGTAGATTTGAGTGGTGGGAAGTAATCTGTAGATTCCAGTTTGTATTTCACTCAACAAACTGACAGGGGGGAGAAATGTGCTCTGTCTGCAGCCCATCACCATGTTGGCCTAAAAGTCTTGGTGTGAATACATCCTAAAAATGAATCCTTCATAAGCCAAATCAGATATTTTACATCCTCGAAGCCTTCAGTTTAATTTCCTGCCTTTACCTCTGTCGCCTGTGAAATCAGCAAGTTTCATTTTCACATCCTGATTGCGCTCACATCTCACTTCCTGTCTGAGGACGTTCAGAATACACGTGGCTCACACTCGTATACACACACACACGTACGTACACACTTAATCAGTGTCAAGCAAACTGTTGGGATTCAGTGGACAATGTGCTGCCCCCTCTGCACCTCAGAAAGCCCAGCAATATTAATCATTCCCCACAGAGGATAAAGAATATATGCCATGTGAGTCATAATATTATCTGGCGACTTGTTGCGCCACTATTTGTGTTCAAATATTCATTGCTTACAGGGTTATAACGCCATGACACTGTACTTATATTGGAGTTGGACGAACAGCAAATGCCCTCGCTGGCACCCACAGGACATGACGGGCCCCTAATGTCTTCATTGTCTCCGCAGGACGACATGAGTGACTCTCTGCGTGATTACACAAATCTGCCAGAGGCAGCGCCGCTACTCACCATCCTCGACATGTCAGCACGGGCCAAATACGTGCGCGACGTAGAAGAGATCACGCCGGACGTGGTGGAGCAGTTTGTTGGCGACTTCCTGGCAGACAAGCTCAAACCCGAGCCCATCTGAAACGGGAGGTCTAAATACAGACAAGAACGGGACTCTTCACAATCATCATTAATGCACTCCTTCAGCGTCATCCTTCACTTTTTACTATTTTAACTTTTTTTTTACTCTCTCCATCTCCTGTGGTGCCTTGCATTGACTCTATCACCCCTACAGTTAATATATATATAAAGATTATTTTGTTTTTCCACATATGGCATTATTAAAATAGCATTTCTGGATTCTAGCGAAGCCCAGCGGACCTACTTGTCACTCACATCTTTTTCACGCCTGGACCATGGAACTTTGAAAACAAACAAAAAACAAACAAAAAAAAGAATAAAGTGAATGCAGAATTTTGTTTGAGATTGTGTTCAACTCTCCTGCACTGAATTTTTAAAGGGAATGAGTGGAGTCAATGATATTGTCTGTGAAACAAGCCGGCTGTGTTCACTCCTACAACAGCGCAAACGCCCCTTTGTACCTGAACCCGTCTATGAAAGGAGAAAAACTCCACCTCCGTGCCGTGTGTGAAGTGGATTCAAACAAGGTTTGAATGGTCAACAGAAGGCATTTTGGTGTTTTAAAGCAAAAATGATTACTAAAGCGTTTGAGATAAGAGACATTTAATTTGGAAGTTGAGTACACAGCACAATGCCTTAACATTATGAAACGTGTCGTCCTGCATTGGTCGTCCACTTCCTTCCAGAGTTTTGCATAGCTGTCAACAGTTGCTTCCTGCCCTCAAACAACAGGATGCTGGCCGCCATGGCTGAGTTCAAGCTGTCCATGTGGGGAACCATGGGAATGAACAGCCTGCGTCCCACTCTCTTTTCTGCCAGTTCCAGCGCCTCTACGCTAAGCCCGTGTGTCTCTCCGCCGACCACCAAGGCAACTGGTCTCCTCGCCCAGTCATCATGGTACGGCGCAGCGTCCACTCTGGGCAGGGAGAGCTCTTCTTCATCGGAGTCAGATTCCTCGAAGTGGACGTCACGGTGAGTATGTGTCGTGCTGATCCAGCCAAAATCGCTGGGTTTGTGAGAGGAGTTCACTTCCTGGTTTTGTTGGCTGTCAGCCACATGAACACAGACGTGCTCGGGGAGATGATGCTCCACCTCCTCCCACTTCAAACTAGAATGAATGGGAAGGTGGAAGTGGGCGCCCATCGCTGCTCGCAGAACTTTGGGCTCCCACATGTCAACGCAGCCTGGAGATGGCGGGAAACCATTATTTCATAGAACAATTAAAATGTTCATACCTCTAGTATTACCTTTAGTGAGCAGTACTTGGTGGCAGCCGGAGGCGGCAGCGCATCTCAGTATGGTGCCCAAGTTGCCAGGGTCTCTGATATTGTCGCATATGAGTGATAGAGGCACAGAGTGTTTGCTGGCAGCAAAGCTCAGTCGAGATGCGTCAGGACGAGAAAATATACCTGCGCATACATACAAAACTAAATCAATAACAATACAAAACGTAGTATTAGAGTCACATTGGGGAAAAAAACAAGTTCATATTGTTTGTAGAGTTACCGTAACTTTTTTTTTTTTTTACAAGTTGTTTTAAAAAAAAAGTTTAATTTTGTGATGACTATTTTCTCTGAAAAATTACTTCATTTTCATCACTTTTACAAAAATAAGTGTTTATGGCAATGCAGTATTTTTTTCACAAGTCTTGGGGAAATGACTCAATTTAAAGATTGACTTTTTTGTCTAAGCTTTTTGTAATCTAAAAGAATATGTTCTTATTTTTTGGAGGGGGCGGGTGCAAACTTGGGTTTGTAATCTAATGAGAATTCCGTCTGAGATTAACCCTGTAACATTTACCGTAAAAGCCACTCTCACCTATGACTCCCTGCGGAGCCACCATGTCAGACCACAATTTGATGTCTTCAAACTTGACTTTCAACAGCGTGGCCCTCTTTAGCTTGTCCAAAGGAAGTTCCCGTAAGCGCTCGAGGGTGCTGAAGAAGATGGTTTGAGGAACAGCGCCCGCGTTCAAAGCGTCGCATATCAGACGACGACCCTCCAGCAGGACCTTGCCTTGGTGCTCCCGAAACGTTCTGGAACGGGCCACGCTCACCAACCTCCTGCAAGGCAAACGACATGACTCTGGTCTTAATAGTTCTATAAGGCATTACCGTAATCATTTTTATTTGAATTATATATTTTATTAAATCAGGCTGTCTCAAATACAAATGTTAGAAAATGGTAACTGCTTTTCCTATTATGCATGTATATGCCCACCAAAGAACTAGGTCTGCAACGTAAATTCCAGTACCTGTGAAAATATTTTAATGAGGGTTTTTTTTACACGTTTTTGCCGTTGTTTTACACATAGACTTTACACATAAAACATTCCCAATGTATCAATTGTGCATAAACTTTTGCTTTTTAATTCCATTAAAACGAAATAACAGAAAAACAAAAATTCGATGGATTGAACTCTTCTGAAAATAAAAATCTAACTTAATTTTGACATCATATTGTAATAATACCGAGAGCTATTTTGTATGTTATGAACCATTTGTCAGAAAAATCACAAGCAAGCCGAGAGAGGCAGTGGGGGTGTGCGAACAACACTCACGCCAGGCTCTTATCCCCAGGTGAAGCCCTCTCAAAGCGGATTCCATCAAGTTGATCACTTTTTCCACCCACATGAGCCTTTTTTGGCGGTGATATCTCGCCATTCCTGCGCTTCACACCACCTCTGTCTCCAAGGTTCTGCTCTGCTCTCAATGGAACTCTTACCACCTTTTTTTCCTCCGAAATTGGCAGCTTTACGTCTCCTCTATTTGGTTCATTTTCTGGAAATATCACCCTGACCGGCCTCCTTCTCAGTCCGCGCACGTATCGTTTAGTTTCCACGCTGAAGATATTACCCCGTGGAGAGAAAACAGCTCGTTCCAAGGAGAATAGGCAACTCATGTAGGTAGCCATGTTTCCTTGTCTTCTTCTCTTTTCGAATGTTATCACTGCCAGCCTATAGCGCCATCTTAAGTCTGGCAAGAGTTTTACGTACTACTGTATTCGACATATCTACTGTTTTTATTACCGATTTGCTTTACTGTTTGTTGTATATGTTAATTTGCTCCATGTACAGCACTTTGTATGCAGCGATGGCTGTTTGAAAGTACTCTATAAATACATTTGAGTTGAGTTGAGTTGAGTTGAGACATCATTGTGAGTACGATGTAATATTTGATCATAACCCCTCTTTTCTCTACTTTACAGCGCCCTCTACCTGTTTTGTATGGATAACTGAAGTATCGCGAGAGCTTGACATTTTAACCGAAACGAGCCTACGTTTCTGCTGTATTTTATAAAAATTATGTCATTTAGTAGTGATCTAATGCTATTTTACTATACAACAGTTTCTCTCGATCCAACATGTACTATTATTACCTGTTGTCACTAAGAAAATGTCGTGTTGGCGCTTTGCTTGCAGCTAATAGAAGGCAGAGAAATCGATCAAGGCGGAAGTTCAGTCTCAATCACATGACACAGATAATCATAATAAAAAACAAACAACGACAACGTCTTTCGAAAAACATGAGACGAGCGCTACATTTCGTTTTTAAAGTTGGCGACCGAGCCAAAACGGCAACATTTTACCGAGATGTTTTGGGAATGAAGGTGGGTTTTTTTCCTTATTTTTTATCATCCCCAATTAATGTGGACAATGGACGTGTTTCACAACTAAGTGTCCTCAAATGTGAATTGCAGGTTTTGCGTCACGAGGAGTTTGTCGAAGGCTGCAAGGCAACATGTAATGGGTGAGTTACACCCTTAACTTTGTGCACGTTATAAAGTTTTAAAATTAAACTCTTCACACAGTCCATACGATGGCAAATGGAGCAAGACTATGGTTGGTTTTGGTCCAGAGGACAATCATTTTGTTGCTGAGCTGACCTACAATTATGGGGTAGCTGAGTATCAACTTGGAAATGATTTTTTGGTAGGTTTGAAGACATCTTTGGAGTAATCGGGCTGAAGTGACTATCGAGTCGAGATTTGTTGTTGTTGTTGTTGTTATGACCGCTGGCAATTTGTTTTGAAGGGGCTCACCATTCAGTCAAGCCAGGCCGTCAGCAATGCCAAACGTTTGGGCTGGCCCCTCACTCAAGTTGGGGACAGCTTTTACCTGACACAGGCTCCAGGAGGGTATTCCTTCTACCTGGTAGACAAAGAACAGCCCTCCACAGGTGAGTGTCAAAGGTTTCTTTTGTGTCAGGGAGTCTTTTCTTCTTTTTCTTTCCATTGTTGCTATGATGATTTCTTTACTCCAGATCCTGTGCAGAAGGTTTGCCTTGGAGTATCGGATCTCCCAAAGTCCACTCATTACTGGTCAAAATTGTTGGGAATGACGGTTATTGAAAAGGATGATGACAAGAAAACAGTGCTGCTGGGATTTGGAGAGACACAGGTAACTCGTGTGTTTGAGGAGATCACAGATTAATTTGTTTTGTTTTCTAGAATAACGTTTTTTAAAGACATATTGTAAGAATAAGGTTGTAAATTTTCCAGATTCAAGTAATATTTTTCAAAGGAATAAACATAATATTGCAATCAAATATGAACTTTTTGAGCATATACCATAGTCATTTTTAAAGAAAAAGGCATAGTATTAAGAAAATTTGGTTTTTTAATAGCCATATTCATTCGTCGGGAAAATTTGTGTATTATTAAGGGAATAAAGTTGAGGAAAAGAAGCATTTAAGACAAGAAATTGGCATATTAGATTAGTCATTATTATTTCATAATATTCCAGAAACAACAGTAATGCTATATACTATGAAAATATCAAAGTCAAATTCTATCAAACATATACCGATAGTCTTTTTGTGTGAATACAGTATAACTAAAATAAATTTTAACAGGTGACGGAAATTCACTTTCAATATAAGACTTTTTTTATTTTCTCTGAATTTGAACTTTAATCTCAAAAGACTCCAACATTAATTGCCATCCATATATGTTTGTGTGTATAGTGTAAACTGGAGCTACAAGACATCAATGGGACTGTAAACCATGGAACAGCATTTGGAAGGATTGCCTTTTCATGCCCTCGGGATCAAGTAACATATACATTTTTTATTGGTATTATTTAATGTGTGAGTGACTTATGAATTAAAGGCTTTTTGTTGCGTAGCGGCTCACTTCAGTGGACAGGTATTCAAAACCTTTTCTCATCTTTTTGCATGAGACTTGTCAAAGTTGTGAATTGGTCATTACAGTAGGCACGAGTGTGTCTGGCCAAATTCTATTCAGTGGGATCATGACTTCCTTCAATATTAATTTGACGCCGATTTCCATAGCTTCCTGACCTGGAGGCCTTGATGAAAAAGGAGAATCAGAAAATTCTCACACCCTTAGTGAGCTTGGATACGCCAGGAAAAGCCACTGTCGAGGTGGTGATTCTAGCTGACCCAGTAAGTATTTTAGAAAAATACACATAATTAACTCTAAAAAATATATATTCAGTGGTAACTTCATTTACCCCGACTTACAAGTTTGTTGGTTATTTGAAAGTGTATAGTGTTTTTGTCCTGACTTACAAGTTTCTTGGGTGTGTTGTGGGTTTTTTTTTTGGGGGGGGGCAGTGAATATATTTTGGCAAATGTCTTTTTTTGTATACATGAGTCCTTAATGAGTCCTTAGATAGTGAGTGCTGAAAATAAGCGGTTAATGTCCATTGAATCAAATTGTTAAATCATACAAAGTTGAAAAACATAATGATGTCAAAGAATCTTGGATTAAAAAAAAAAAATTGACCTTTGGTTGTTTTTTTTCCCCCCTTTTAGGATGGTCATGAAATTTGCTTTGTGGGTGATGAAGCTTTTCGACAGCTTTCCATGGTGGACCCCAAAGGAAATGAGCTCCTTGATAAGGTCAGTGATTGTACTGCATTTCATTTGTAAGCGTTAGGACAAACAGTATCACAATGACGTAAAACATGTTGCAGTGACCACAGACCCCTAACTTAACGCTTCTAACCATTCCACCACAAACAAGGCAAGTTTGCCTCAATAACTGCTGAAAGAGAAGAAAAACACTTGTGAAAATATTGTCATTGAATGACACTAAAATATTTATCACACTGTTATGACCTGTATTGCAACAGACATTTTTGCCCAGAATGAAGTGCCCTAATAAGTGTGGAAAAAAATACATATAATGCTTACAGTCTTCTTTTTCTTCTTTTTCAGGGAATGGCTGATGACAAAAGCAACGAGTGGTTTGCCAAGCACAACAGACTGAAAGCTGCTGCATGAATTGAACGACGCAGTCTGGAAAAACTCAACTTTCACAGCACTTTAATACAAAGTCTGATCATAAGGTCCCTACACTTTCAATTGTGTAGCACTTAAGGACAAAACTCTTCATTTTTATGTCATGCTATGCTATGAAATTAGATGGACAACTACAAAAGTGAAGGATGTGGGTCTAAAATACAACATACATTGCACTGAGTTTGGAATATACTGTTCTTATTGTATTGTACAAATCCACTAATACAATACACAATACATCCTGATTTATATCGCGCTTTCACAACAGCTGCAGCTGTAACAAAGTGCTTTACAAAACAGTCAACATAAAGTAAAATAATAAACACAACAATAAATCATATTGTTACATTTGTTTGATTTGTAATAATAGAAAGCAATGATTTGGCACCACGTTTCCTGTGTTACAAGGGTCATTCCAGAATTGGAGGCCATTTTACACTCACACACACACACACACGCACGCACGCATACACACAACCAAATTATTCGTATTATTCTACAGTATATTGTTTTTCTATACTGTATCACGTAACAGCAGCAGTGGAAGCCATGGAGCTCCCTGAGGTGAGGTTTTTTTTTCCCCTCCATGTCACCTTCGGGCACAGGTGTCAAACGCAAGACCCGGGGGCCAGATCTGGCCTGTCACATCATTTGATGTGGTCCGCGAAAGCAAATCAAATACAGTATGTTGACTTCCATGATGATTGCTAAAGTTTTTAACAAAATTTCAAATTCTCGTATGTAATATAAGAGAGCTAGTGTAAGTTTTCTTTTTACTAAAACCCTCATTACAGTAACTTAAACTATAGTTGAATAAACCATTATTATTGACTTCCTTTTGTGGTTTCACAGTCATAACGGCCCTCCAAGGGAACCGGTAACTATAATCTGGCCCGCGACAAAAAGGAGTTTGATACTCCTGCCTTAGGGGCTCCGTCTGTAGCTCATGATGATGGTGGAATAGTTGCCAAATACCAGATATTCAAGTCAAATTTATTTATGTTGCCCCAAATCACAAAAGGTCTAAGGTCTTCGCATGCCCACACCTGACAAATATGATCGACACCTCTGATCTTAACCCCCAGGAGGGCAAGGAAAACATCTAGACTAAATGAGAACTCTTGAGAAAGGGCTGCTGATGGGAGAATCCCCCTTCCAGGGTGGCAAAGCTGCAATGGATGCCGACTTGAGTTGATCACGGAGATGACGACTCATGTCATTGCGACTTGGATTCGAATCACAGTTTTGAAGACTTGTGACTTGACAAAAACTCATTACTGAACTGCATTCATTAAGTAACTTGGTTTCCCAATGGACTTGATTTGATTTGACACGAGTTAACCCGTAACTTGACTAGCTTGAAGACCCGAAACTTTTAGTTGAGACTTGCACATTTGCGACTTGATTCCCATATGCGTCAACTAATTGTTCAAATCTATAAGACATTTAGAAACGATTAGCAATTCATTTTTTATAATTCCAATTATTGATCACCAAACCAACCTTAACTTCTAAATTTGTGAAAGCTGTATTTTTGTGTCAAGACAATTATTAGTCATTTCGATGAAGGGAAAGTACATGTTAAGTTACAAATACACTACTGTATATATAATTGTATGCTCCACAACGTCTCCTCTTCTGGAGCCGAGAGGGGCGGAGTGTTGACGCTCGCTGCGGGCTAAAATGTCAGCTGTCACCGCTCCGCTTTGCGGTGCCACAGGTAGCCCCTTGACGCCGTAAAAATGCCAGGCTAGGTGAGTTTGTAAACTTTGGACGGATAAATCAAAGACAGCCTCTATACACTGAAAGAAAGTTGATTCCTCTCTCCTAGTGGAAGCTAACAGCATTAGCCATAGCATTAGCCTGCTAGCACAGATTTACTGCAGATTTTTTTTTTTTACACTTTGATGACGAGGCGCTCCAGTTTTGGCGTAACTAAACCCTTACGTTATTATCTGACTAACTAATATACACTGTCATCTTTCACATGCACGTTAGAATTTTTCGCGAATTGTTAGCTTGATGCTATTCTGCGTTGCACTGTTTTTGTACACACTCAATTATTCACTTCTGTCAGAAAGTAGTAGTTTGCAGGGTTAATAAGTAAGCACATATTTCGTCTGACAATTTAATCCGTAACTGCGTGCGTGTGTTTTTGCGTCATACCTTTCTTAATATATTGAAAGTAAGAGATGTTAAGTTAAGAGTACCGTTATGTCTCTCTTTCCATGACAGAATCTGGGAAAATAGCTCCATGTCTACACAGCTTGAGACGTCATGTCTTTCCTGCTCATTACCTTCCTCATAATCCTGTTTCTTGCCATTGTCTTGTCATGCATCATATTCCGGTAAGTGTTCAATTTAGGAGCATCCAACTAACTGGCTGTCATGGTTGTAATTGTGTCTTACTTCCCCTTCCCATCTAAGATGGCTGGTCAACACTCTGGCAGTGCGACTCTTCCAGACAAAGCTGAATGCAGACTTGACGATCAAATCAGTGGGGCTGTTCTCAGTCAAAGGAGTCAGTATCCACTTTCACCCACTGCACACTGTGGTAAGTGACACACTGTCTACGTGGAACATAACTGCAGCCACTCTCATGTCCCTCAAAATATAAGTACAGGGAACACCAGCACAATGTGGCCCTAAAATTGACACATTGTGTTCGTGGAACATAACGGCAGCCGTTCCTATGTTCCTCAAATGATAAGTACAGGTTACACCTGCACATGTGTTCCTAACAGTTATTCCTTCATGACAGGAAATTGACCGAATATGGATTTCAAGCAAACTTGTGAACCAGAATTTACCGTGAGTAAACAAATTCTGCATTTTGACTGAATATATTGACATGTTGTGGTTCTTTCGGCATACTCACACTCGGCCAATCCTTCCTTGTGTTATTATTGATAACAGGCACCATACACAATAGAAATAAATTGAATGACTACAAATCATTCAGAGAGTTAAATAAAACTCCACAGCATGCACGGGCACATGAGCTTGTGCAATGCATTTTTCATGTGATTAACGTGATAGCCCCTCTGAGAAGTTATTCATCAGAACCTCATCATTGCGCAATAGCGACGCTACGCTTCAACCACACTCACAGGCACATGCCCGAACACAACATACTGTGCAGTTACTATGATGAGTTTAACAGTTTTTCATGATAACTGCAACTTTGCGCAATAGAAATGGATAGAAGCACTATAAGTCATCTAGAGTCAAAAAAGTTGCAATAATGTATCGATTGGTCACCTGCATGTCCTCAATGTACCTGTATTTGGCCTATGATTGTTCCTCTCACCAGTTAAACAGAATATAAATTGGTAAAATAATATCTAAAGTACAAGCATTTGTGTATTTTGGAGTGTGTGTTCGTGATGCTTTTTTTTGTTTGTTTTTTAAGTAAATACTTGGCATTATGCGTGGGCGAGACAAGAGTTCGCTTTGACCTTCAAGTGCCTCTCGGGCCACTGACGAAGAGGACGAGCCATGGGAAGAAAACGAGAAAGGTTTCCATCAGTGCTACAACACTTCGCTTCCTATCACAAGTATGTATCAGAATACAATAGAACCCATCCATCCATGACAGAGGATTCCATCCATGCACTCATAAAGTTTGAATGTTTTCGCACAGGATTACATCGATGTACACGTATAACACTTTGAATCAAATGCTTTCATAAACAACAGAGTTATTCATTGATTATCACACCTACTTTTTTTGCAAATCCGATAGAGAAAACAGGTCTTCGAAGTGCTTGTAACAAAGAATGCTTGTCGACACCGGTGTCAAATTGTGCGAGAACGAAACTGTATCATTACAATATTTTGGTCCACTTATGTGCCCTATTATTTTCTTTTGGCCACTCAAATAACTGTTTGTTTGTCTGAATGTGAGCAGTGCATTGCAACACAGCGCCGAGGCATTTCACCGAATGATTCGATAACAATGGCAAAGAGCACTTAACAGGTCAATCAACAATGCATTACAATGCCTGACTGGTGACTCGGCATTCTGTAAATGATGTCACTCGCCGGAGATTGCCAAACAAAAGCGTTTTTGTTGTTAAGCGCGTTGCCATGGGTCTATGGGTTGTGTTAAAAAAAAATTAACGAAAATATGCTTGAAATAATTTTATCCCCAAATATGACTGAAAAGATGGTTGGCCAAGTTTACTCCACGCTTGACCTTTAAGTTCAAGGTCGTACTGTAGTGCATTTTAAGTTCAGCTTGTAATTTCACCTGAATGTGTGCAATTTTAATAAATACCATGCATATGAGTTAAGTGGCTCAAAAAAGCAACTCACTTTCCACACTGTTCTTGCAGCTGTTGTCGTTTCACATCAGCTCGGTCAATGTGATGGTTCTTAACATGGCACTCTCCGAGTCGCTGTGGCACATGACCGTCACGTGCATCACGTTGCTGCTAGACCCCCACAGTAAGAGGTATAACTAACTGCTTTCTGGGCACACAGTTGTCTTAATTACTTTTTGTGAACCAACATGTTGCTCATTACAGGCTTTCGTGGGACTTTTCAGTGGGACAATTAAGCAGCAAAGTTCTCAAAAGCAGCCAGCTGGTGAGTTTCCCAGTACAGGCTGAATTCTAAATCAGCATGACTAATGTGGTCTCCATTTTGCAGGACATTTGTCTGGCAGAGGTGGCATTCAACCTGCTGCTGTCGGGCGATGTGACTCTCCCTGAGATGAGACCTGGCTTGCTGTCGCTCCGTGTCGGAACACTCCTGGCTGAGCTGCATGAGGGCCTCTTCCTCAGCTCTGTGCTGGTGACGAATGAAGACCCGTCTGGTGAGCAAATGCAAGGTAAGTTATTAGTTATTCCACTGAACGAATTAGGTTAATTGTAGGTGATTTCTATTACGTAAGGTGGCGGTTATTATGAATAACTGGTGATAGGAGCGATCATGTTTAAGCATTGCATAAGTACATTTTAACGTTTTTTTTTTTTTTTTTTGTGTTGTTCAGAGTGTATGGGCACAGAATTCATCCAAACAGAAGATGTTGAACAATTCCACAGCATCATCCCGCACAAGGCCAACATAGAGTTTGACAACACAAATGTCACCTTGTCCATGCACAGTCAGAAAAAGTGAGTCATGCTTTGATTTTGTATTCTGGCCAGAACCTGGTGTTCTTGACTCTTACCACCCGAACTCTTTCACTTGTGCAGACACCTGAACTGGACGCTGAAGTCGTTAAAGCTTTGCTACACTCGTGACAGTGAGCAGCTTCCTTTGAAGAGCTTCACCCCCGAGCTGAGCTTTCCGCAGAGTAGCCTGGGGCTCCTTCTGGAGGGTCAGTGCATAGCTGGGCTTCGCATGGTGTGCAAAGAGATCAACTAGTAACATTCCTTTTTTTTGGCAGATGGACTTCTTCTGTCACAAAGCAGGCAAAGAATCGTCTGTGTAAACACACTCAAAACATCCCTGCAGGCAAGGAAGCTTTTCTTTGTTGTGTGAGGAAAGCCTAGAAAGATTTGAAATCTGTGGTTCTTTGCTTGTAGGTCACATCCATGGACGTTTCTGGCTCCTTTGCTGTGAACACTTGCATCGTCCATTATCGTCACCAGGAGTTCTTCCACTGGCTCAATCTTATTCCATGGGCACAACTGATGCACAAGAAGGCGTCACGTCGAAAAAGGCAAGTGGTAATACACAGGGGGAAAATATTTCTTCTCCATGGTGATGATAATCCATCTTTTTTTTTGTTTGTTTGTTCCATCCACATCCGCATCATTCTGTCTATCATGTGTAGTCTATTAGATTTTTTGCCCACCCGTCTCTTCCTCAGGCGCCTTCCCCATCTGGATGCCCCCGTGATGATTTCCTCCTCCGTGTCCAGCCTCAATGTGTCCGTACAGCTTGGAGACACCACGCCCTTTACCCTCGGTTTCCTCTCAGCCAGCGCAGGTGGTACAGTCTTAATGTCATGGCGTGTTGCGGCTGTAATGCAAAAAATGGGGCTCATTTTACCTTTTATGCAAGTAGCAACTTTGCAAATATTTGCTCAACATAAAAACAGGAAGCGAGGGTCCCCATGAAAAATGGTGGATACATTAACAGAGGATAGGTAAAAAAAATACATCAGCAAATACAGTAGATGGATTCACCAAATGGCGACTCTGGGGGGGTTCTACTGTATCTTTTTTTTTTCCCAATGCTTGATTTTTATGTTCCTACTGCATTGTCACTAACACTGTATAAGCCATCAATTATCAAAAATTGATCTTTAAGAATGAGTTGACCATGCTGGTGACACATTGATTTGTGGGATGCAAGCAATTTTCTAATCCTTGTCAAACTTGTGAGGATAAGCAAATTAGAAAATGGATGAATGTTTATTTACTGACTATTTATTGTTAATAATATCCACAATTCAAGTAAAAAATGTGAGTGTGTGTATGTGTATATGTATTTTGTTTTTGTGTAACAATAAAAATGAATTTATTTTATGATCTTATTTAGTTTTTCTATTTAATGTGGATGTGGTACACCATTTTAGTCAAACATTCTGCTATCCTTACATTGATCTTGTTATTTTCGCCTTTTGTTTGTGCAGAATTACAGCATCTTTTGGACTTAAAGGTGGACCAAGGCAACCCGGAGTCTCGCAACGTGCACCAACGGGCCTCATTAAACCTGGACAGCTTCTGGTGGCGAGTGGGCCAGGGCTCTCATATCCAGCAAGCCCCACATCCTCCCGGCAAACATGTATGGGGTGAAGCTCTCGTTCTTGATTCGCTCGATCTTCAGGTAAGAAAATTCAAGAAAATCATGTCATAATGCATTTATTCAAGTGCTGAATTAAGCATAACTATTCTGTCAATCAAGGGGAGCTGGAATCGAGCCAGCAATGAGTTGAAAGGCAGCACTCCATCTTTGAGTGTGGAGTCCAGCCTGAAGGGACTCCAAGTAGAGTTGTCGGAGACCTGCGCGCTGTGTTTGTCTCGTCTGCTCTCTGTCATCTGCACTCCAGATGGAGTAAGGCTGTCAGATGAGCCCTCGCTGTCTCCCGCTACTTCCTACACGGGACAACCCTCCTCATCCTCACCTCTGCTATTCAAACTGGACTTCCATTTGGAAGATGTTAATGTTTTCACAGTCTCGAATCTAGCAGGCAGGTTTGATTTGAAACGGTCTTTAATGTGTATTTCGCCTTTGCATTAAGCCTATTTAATGTCAATTTAGGAGCTCTGTCTTTGCGAATGGATGCTGTCCGAGTGATGAGCTCGGCCGAGAGCTCGCAGGTTTCCCTGCAGGGCGTTGGCTTCTCCGCCATCAAGACACTCACAGAGAACACCGAGACATGCTGTCCTTCCTCGCAGGTTGCTGAGACCATTGGCAGACTCACCGCCATGGCACTCTGTTACCACGTCAGCACCCATACACTGCAGGTAGATGCCTATATTTCTTTCTTTCCGACGTATTTGTTCTCGGGGACATTTTAGATTAAATACATTTTCAACAATAAAATGTAAATGCACAAAATTAGGTTAGTTTGGCAACTAGGCCAGGTTGTACCATGCCTCTTGCCCAAAGTCAGCTAGTATTCAACAACTTGTGACACTAATGAGGACAATCGATGTAGAAAATAGATAGATGGCTGAAAAAAAAATGCCTAATATGTGTTCTTGAAGGTATACCATCGTACATATCCTTTAAGTGTTAACAAGTGTTTTTCCAAACAGGTCCAGTGTGAGGATAATTTGGCCGTGGTATGGACGCCAACAAACCACATGTTTTTGTATCAGCACACGATGGAAGCCCTGGATTGCTGGCATATACTCTGTCGTGAACGAGAATCTGAGTGCGCAATAAACCCAGACAAAAGGGATCAAAGAGATCTGAGTGTGCTGCTAGAACTGGGAACTGCTCGCGCGACGGCACACGTGGGCGAGCACAACTACATCCTCCTCCATGCCGAAGCACTGTCCCTCTCCAAGCACACCGGCTCACTGCATGTTCGCACACCCGCTGTGGCGTTTAACTTCGACGGCCATGATATCCTCTCCTTCAAAGGCTTGGATGTTGAAACGCATGAAGAGCTACCAGAGATGCAACTGCACAGGAATGGCTTTACCTCCTTCACCACGCCTCACAACCGTGTCTGGGTTTTCACCTGCCCATTCCTCTCCGTGGAGTTCCCCTACCAGTACAACTTCTCCGACACCTTCGACAGGGCTGTCAGCGTGCAGAAGTGGTTAAAGACCCTACACCGCCCGCCCTGCCCAAGCTCCTCTGTTCATCAGTGCCCTCCTCCAGACCTAATCTTCAAAATCAGCCAGTTTTCCTTCATCTTCCTGGACGACATCTTTGAGATCAAGCTACGTGACAACTACGAGCTCATGAAGGACGAGAGCAAAGAAAGCGCCAAGCGTCTGCAGCTGCTGGACAAGAAGGTGGCCGACCTACGGAAGCAGCACGGCGAACTTCTGCCTGCCAGGAAGATTGAGGAGCTGTACAGCTCGCTTGAGAAGAAACACATCGAGATCTACATTCAGCGCTCACGGCGCCTCTATGCCAACACGCCCATGAGGAAATCGCTGCTGACGTGGACAGTGTCCGACCTGGAGCTGGTTGTCCTGGCTGACCAGTCGCTTCATGGCCCGGAGCGGGTGAGAGAGCAGCTGAGAGACATCGACAGAATCAGCCCCTTCCCCAGAGAGGGGCTCCACTTGGTTGTCCAGTGGTGCCGCGCTTTCAAGTTCAAACTGGCTTCATTTTTGGGTTAGTTTCCAGAGGTGTCGAAATTACGCACACTTTATTCTTTCGAAGTACAGAGGCTTGTGATTAAAAACAGTGTTGACTGTAGGATTGAGCTTTTGTGCTCAAGTGAAAGTTGAAGTACAGATTCTGAAATAAATTTTTTTGGCTGAAAAAGCAAAACAATTTTGCTTTTCGTATTCCGTATTTTGACAAATACGGAATAGAATGTAAAGTTGTTTGTTTTCAAACGTAGGGGGTAAGAATAAATAGTTACCAGGAAACTAAATTCTCAACTAAAGAGTTGGAAAAAAAATTACTTGAGTAAAGAAAGTATTTGCTGTTCGTTACTTCCCACCTTGGATAATTTTACATAATTTCAACGAATAACCACTGACTTCCTGCCCTCACAGCTCACCTTTTTTGTGTTTATCCAGTGAGAATTCGGGACTACCCCCGCTACCTGTTTGAGATACGCGACTGGTCACTGTCGGGGCGCCTGGTCGGGACAGAGCAGGACGGACAGGCAAGGGCTCACCGGAAAGAAATGTTTTCGCTCGGCCTGCCGTGGGGAGATGTGACGGTGCACAGGAATATGCCACCCCTCAAGTTCTATTACGACTTCAAATGTGAGTTCATGTGCTTTCACAATGTCCCTTATATTGTGGCTTGCGGTCAAGTACACACATACCAGCAATCGAGGCAAATTTCAGCATTTTCCCTCCCGTCCGGTCAAAGTCAATGAAGGCCAGACTGTCAGATGTCTCTAAAACATGACCGTGAGAGATTGTCCTTTGTTGTTGTGTGTAAGAGTCATTATTCTGAAGTTTGAGGTGTGTTCAGATCCATCATTTGCTTGGTCTAGTAAGATGATTGAAATCACTGAGTGTACCTTGCTATACTAAGAAACCTGGATCTGCTGTTGACTTACTACTGTTTGTCTGCAGCCAACATTTGCCTCTACACCATCGTCTGGGGGCCATGTTGGGATCCGGCGTGGACCCTGATCGGCCAGTCGGTTGACCTGCTCACCAAAATGACGGCGGACCCATCGCCTCTGCTCACCTGGTGGGACAAAAGTCGCCTCTTGCTCCACGGACACTGGGTTATGGACATTGACCAGGCCAACCTGCATCAGCTTGCCACAGAGGTAAAACTTTACATAATAATTACAGTTGAATAACAAGATTTTAAATGTTAATTCAGGTGTCTGTTGGTGGTAGGTGCTGCCGATTTGATTCGAAACTCAGCAGTTAGCTTTTAAATGTCAGTGCTTGAACAGCCATGTCGATGAATGAGGTAATTACATTTAACATCATTTTTGTTCCCCTGATGGAGAAGAGAGAGTTGTCTGTTTGCAGGAAGGGTTTATTCATTCAACTCGATATCAGGATCCAGCAGCTGACTGAAACACGGCATCTTTTAGAGGAGGGACTATAATTTGAAGAAATACAATAATGTTGCGTGTCAAAAAAAATAGTTCTGACCTAAGTCAACACACAATAATAAAGCAGAATTCTTTCACGTTCATATTAATCCTCATAATTTGCATTAATGTTAAGGCGGTGATAGGTCAGTTTGACCCTGAACAAAATCGATGTCTCATGTTTATCAACATTACACACTGAAAAAAAAATGCACTGGCATTTAAAAACGTTGTCTTTTAAAGATATGTCTTTCCATGCATCTTGAAAGGTTTCACCTGCACTGTTTATGAAAAATGAGTGAATTATCCTCACTGAAGCATTATTTGTGCTAGATGAAGAACACAAATTGTCCTGGATGCAGATTGAAATAGTTATTGAGCCTAATAAAATTAATAATGATTACCGGTATCTGTTTCTGGAACTTTCGTATAATGAGTAAATTGACCTGGTAACATAATTACTGTTCCTGAAAAACATAACAGGACATTGAACAAAATGTTAGTCCTACTGTCCTTTCACCCATTCTAATATGAGAACTTTGCATTGGTACAGGATCCGTACAACACCACAGAGAATTTGCACTGGGAATGGAGCAAGCTCAACTTTGACTGGAACCCTGGCCAGTTTGTTTTTAAAGGAGATTTAAATGTCAATGTCAGGACGGCATCAAAGTGAGTATGTTTAGTTTGAGTCAGTCTCAACTTACAGTAAACATAGACATAAGATGTCAGGGATTTTTTTTAAACACTTGCCTGGTATTTTATTCAAATCACTCGGTTTTGGCGGATAGCGGGAAAGGGTCCTTGCTCATGCTAATGCTGAGCACAGTGCCGGAACATTGCAACAAAGTGAAGCTGACTCAGTGTTGCCAGCATAGCTACTTTGATACTATATTTAGTGGTTTTGATGCTGTATTCAACAACTTTAATGCAATATTTAGTATATTTGATGCCATATTTACCTATTTATCTGTTTTTCCTGCCCCTTAAAGGACTGTTAAAAAAAAAGTGCAACACCTGAGGCCTTTTTTGTGGCGTTCTTGAAGCCACATTTCCTTTGATAATTTAACCATACCCCGTCCATAGAGGTTCGATTGTGTTTTACTGGTGGTGAGTGCAGCAGCACTTCTTCATCAAACCACCAAATTTCACTTTGTCTATTACTGTAGCAGGTCTGTTCATGTGATTCATGCAGCAGGCACGTTGCCACTCACGGGCAACCCCCACTGCCATGCTGACAACTTAGCCGAACATTTCAGTGTGTACTTGTTATGAGAAGCTAATCCTGCAATCAAGAATTCTGAAGCTCTGTTCTGCATTTGGCTTTGACATGCTACCTTTGTGTGTGAGAGTGTCATTGTCTGTTTTACACTGTTTCAGTAGGAATGGGAATGCACCACTGGGGTTCACTAGAACTTTCTTGTTTCTATCTTAGGTACGACGACATCTGCTTTCTGCACCTTCCCAATTTATGTATGACGCTTGATCTGCAGTGGCTCTGCCATGGCAACCCTCATGATCATCATGCCGTTACACTCTGCTCTGCCGAGAACATTGCAAGTGTGACCTCGGGACAGCCTCACGACTCCTACAGGGCATTTCGCTCAGAAAATCTCAACCTGTCTATCACCATGGACCTTAACCAGCACTGTGGCTCTGGTAAGAGTGAGCGTGCATGCATGCTTACATGTGTTAGTTCCACATTAAAACTATCCTTCTGTTTCGCAATTTGCTTTTCTTTTCCAGAATCATCCCAGCCAAGAATCTTGCTGTACAGTAGCACTCTGCGCTGGATGCAGAACTTCTGGGCCACCTGGACCAGCGTGTCCCGACCCATATGCAGAGGAAAGCTCTTTCACAGCCTCAGGCCTGTGCGTAAGAAGCTGGGTCAGCATTACAAGCAGATGTCCTACACGGCTGCTTTCCCACAACTACAAGTATGTGTATAGCCTGTCCTCATTGCATTATGTAGGCAGTAGGGGTGCCTACATAATACATCTATTTAATCGACGTATTCATTGGTGCAGGTTGACATCGAAGTTGACCACACATCAACACAAGTCAATTTAATGTATGTAATTAACAACATTAAATTAGTTAAGTTAATAAGTTGATTTTACAAGATTAATACTTGTGTGTGTATATATATTTTTTATTTTATTCCACAAAAGAGAATGTTGAATATTATTCAGATATGAATCACTTTATGAAGAGTTTGTTTTCATTGATGTTTTAATGCAAAAAAAATCTTATTCTGTTAATAAGGCAAGTTAGTATATAAAAAAAAAAAACAAATGTAACATTTTACATTTTGGAATCAGTAAAGTTGAGTTGGTTTTAAAAGGTAATACAGTGGTACCTCTACTTACGAAATTAATTGGTTCTGGAAGAAATTTCTTAAGTAGAACATTTTGTAAGTAGAGACACGTTTTCCATGTAAATGCCCTAATTTGTTCCGAGTTTTTCAAAATTACGTACCGTTGTTTAGATGATTTTTTTTTCTTGAAACTTATATTTCAAGATGCAACTGTATTTCCCAAAATGTGCCTGAGAGAGCATGTCTGAATTTTGCTGAATTGGGGCATAACTGTGGGGATATTTTACATAATCCTGTCACCACCCTCAGTTTCTCTGCCCATGACTAAGCATGGGTGTAAAGTGTGCTATAATTGTTTATCATTGGGGTATTGTACTGTATTGTGTTGTGTAACATTGAATTAAGACTCCAGAGAATAATAGTTTTCCTTTATGGAAAACAGTATTTCAAGTTGTCGTTCTTGTCAACTGAATCTTCTCTCTCCATTTGTGTGTCCTTCAGGTTCACTATTGGGCATCCTTTGCCCAGCAAAGAGGTATCCAAGTGGAGTGTAACAAAGGCCACGTCTTCACTCGAGGGGCTCAGAGATTAATTCCACAGGGTATTTGTATATGTGGGGTGTATGTGTTGTGTGTTTTATTAACATATCTAACATGCAAGGAGAGATGTCAGATAGAAAGGGGCGCACAAACAATGCTGCAGTTTTTTTTCCCCTCTCTTCTTACATACAAAATACATGTCTGCTGAAACAGCTGGCACTGTGATGAGGAGGCTGATCTCTGAATGGAACGTGACTCAAATGGTGAGTGAGCTGTCACAGGTGACTGTGCACCTCATGGCCTCCACGTGGGATGAGACGGCCGACCACCAGATCAACGCTCAGGTGAACAAGACCCACCTGCTCAGCCTGTCCTCCCTGAGTTACCAGCGACAGAGCAACCGCGTGGAAGAGGTAACACTGTACATTTACAAGCGGCCATGTTTACAAGCAGCTGTGGTCCTCTGTGTATTATGTTGTTTTGTTCTTGCCAGGAAGTGAATCCAAAGGATGAGACAAACGCTTCATACACTCACAAGCTGCGCCTAGTTGACTTGCGCGCCTCCTGGACCACAACCAACAGGAATATAGCATTCGGGCTGTATGATGGTTACAAAAAGGCCTCGGTCCTGAAGAGAAACCTCTCCACAGAGGCGCTGAAGGGCCTGCGCATTGACACGCAGCTACAGGCCAAGAAGCTGAAGCGCTCGCCTTCAAGCTACTCGCCCACCACAGCCCCTGTTACACCTGTTGTGCCCACACTAACTCGAGCTGAGAAAAGTCCACATGAGGGTGAGGACTGCGCTTTTGCGTATTTAAAAAGATTAGGCCATACATAACACTATAATAACGAGGGAAAAATACATTTACGTGCCATATCATTTCATGATCACTATTTTTCCTTACACGGAAGCTACACCAAATGTTCTGCATGCAAAGAGTCCACAAAAGTAAACTCCAATGAAATCATCAAATCACCTATCATATCATTAATGCAAACACTCCATCCAGCAGTTTTTCTTTTTTAACCTCCACTGTGCACAATAGAAATAAGCATGACAACTGGAAATAATCCACAGTGTTTGGGAAAGTTGCTATAATGCCTGTCCCGTTGCTCCTTCTCTCTGTAGGAGCATCAATGCTCCAGAAGCTGATTGAGGAAACAGACAAGTTTGTGGTCTTTTCCGAAGAGGACTCGGGTGTCAGTGATCAGCTGTGTGGCATCGCAGCATGTCAGACTGATGATGTTTACAACCGAAACTGGTTTATTGAGTTGGTCAACTGCCAGGTAAATTCGCTGCATGACCACTCTGAGGGCCTGATTTATAAAGTCCAAATAGAATCCACTAAATTGCATGTTCACTCTAACTGTGGTTGGGTGTGTTGCGCGTAATATACTAAGATTACAATTTTGTGCTAAGATCCCCCTAAACTTCGTGTTTAGTCTGATAGCTCATACTGTTTGCAGCAGATGTCCAAGTGGTTGAGACTTCCATATTTAAAAGAGGATTTTGCAATTAAAAGTAGCTTTGATGGTTTAAACTGCATTGAACATTTGGGAGAGCACGGCAATTGCAAAATGTAGTTTGAAGTGATGAAATTCAAAGTGTTAGAATGGAAGGGAAACATACATATTTCTGAGATAAAGAAACAAAGCGTATCAATCTGATATGCAACATCACGTAATTTTTGTTTCTGGCATTTCATTTTGCCTGTGCCCATGCCGGCACAACTGCGTGCCGGTTTATGCATGCCTTTCAGGTAGTATTTGAAGATGCAAAATCAGCCATCGCAGTTCATCCAAAGGTTGATAAATCATGTGTGCTAAGTCAATCGATTTCTATGCACTGTTCCCAACATGTGAAAAATAAAACTGTGCTGCAAGTTGCCCGTTTAGCCGATGCAATCCTGGGTACGCCCAGTTAGTTGATCAATCTCCACATCTGTTTGGTGAGCAGTCAAGTATGTACTCGTTTTTACATGCACAGACTTTCAGTAAATCAGGCCCTGAATAAATTAGCCACAATTTGTCTGTGGTTTAAGAGTCTTGCTCCATACACAGATGATGCTCCGTGGGACAGAGACGGCCGGCTGTGTACTGGTGTCTGCGGCCAAGGCCCAGCTGCTGCAGTGTGAGCACCATCCAGCCTGGTACAACGACACCCTGAAGCAGAAGACCACCTGGACCTGCCTGCTGGATGGAATGCAGTACTTCGCTACCATGGAGCCCAACCCATCGGAGCAGGAGGACAGACAGCTGTGGCTGGAGGTGAGACATAGGAAGTTGGCCAATTTGGCTAGAAGCGTTCCCTGCAATGTTACAGTACTTTGGTCATTTTCTGAGGTGCTTCAAAGACTGGCAACTCCTTGAGATTTTTTTCAGATTCCTGTCAAATGGAAACCTCAGATTTTTAATTTTCATCATTGCATGTGGGCAGAGCATGGCAGCTAAGTTTGATTACTCTAGTTAGCACTACCTGGACTTTTGGGGAGATTAAGTGCCAGAAGCTAGTTTCACTTAACAGCAAAATATAACAGACATGAGTAAGATAAACAAAAGGTCTCTACATGCCATCCCTGAAAAGACACAAGACCTAAGCCATTCAGCAGACTATTGTAGGGTGATTTTGGCTATTTTGCAGGGGTTTTGCAATGATGGACTACTCGTAGAGATTTAAAACAGTCGATAAAGACCAAGTGCACTCGACAGATGGGAGATGTTATATACTGTCAATGTCATTGTGTTTGGGTGTGGCACCGAAGTTTGATGACCTGCTACTAAACACTACAAAGTTTACAGCCTGACCAAATGTCCTGCGTGTGATGACAATCACACCCGGAAGACATAATCTGTGTATGCCCCTTCAACTGTGACTTTCTATTTAGGTGAAAAACATTGAGGAGCACCGGCAGCGAAATTTTGACTCAGTGCTGGAGCTAATGGAGAGTGGCCAGGCCGTGGGTGGAATGGTTTGCACCACTACAGGTAAAACTGGTGACAGACACGCATACACTGCTCACACAAATCTCCTTATTAGAGAAAAAAAGTAAGTTATGCAGAAAAAAAAATTGTACAATTAAGATGGCCTTTAAATCTTATAATGCATTGTAGGTTCATCTTAAAATGTCACCTGGAAGCTGAGTACCCAAATTTTTTATGAGGTTTTTTTTTTTTTTTGAGAAGCATCTAAACCGACTTCAAAGTTGTATTTGCATTCAGACTGGAACCAGCCCGCGCAAGTGAACGAGGCCCAGCAGGTCCAGCGTATTATCTCCCGCTGCAGCTGCCGAATGCACTACATCAGTTACAGCCACGATATCAACCCGGAGCTCGCCACACAGATTAAACCCCCTGAGCTGAGAAACCACCACGAGAAGGAAGACCTGCTGAAGAAACAGGCCGGTATGTCTGCTTCCCATACAGATTCTGCATTTTCAGCATCAATTTGCTGATGATCGTACTCATGTCCCAGGGGCTGTGGACACGTTCACGCTCATTCACCATGACCTGGAGATATCCACCAACCCTGTTCAGTATGCCATGATCCTGGACATCGTGAACAACCTCTTGCTCCATGTGGAACCCAGACGCAAGGTGGGGCAATACAAGAGCATCTGCCTCTACTTACATGTGGGTTTTTTTTTTTTTTTTTTGGGGCAGATGACATTTTTTTTTTTTTTTTTTTTTTTTGCCTTCCGCCTGTGCAGGAGCACAGCGAGAAGAAGCAGCGTGTTCGTTTTCAGTTGGAGATCTCCAGTAACCCCGAGGAGCAGCGCAGTAGCATCCTTCATCTCCAAGAGGCAGTTAGGCAGCACCTGGCCCAGATAAGACGCCTGGAAAAGCAGATTTACTCCAACATCAGGGTGCGTTTTACATGCTCACTTTGCAAAGGTGCTAACGGATTTTTGACAAATAAAAATATACTTGTAATGTCATACATTTTAGTTTAAAAACCCAAAGAAATTCACATTTTTCACATTAAGCTTGTGAAACTACTTCAGCCTGAAATGTAATTAGTGTATTATTCACCCTTTATGTAATTAGTTTATAATACAGCATGTTAATATCTTAAAAATTATTAAGGAGCAAAAATAGCGCATACACAGCCACTTTATTGTTACAGACACACGTGGAGCATTATCCAACATCATTATGGACACATACTTAGCAATTCAGTAGCAAGGTACCCTTCACAGAAAACAGTAAAAGATGAGAATGTTGCTACCACTATTTGGGTGGCACCATCCAGTGGACAAAAACAGAAGTTAAGTTGTCCAAATAATAATAATAATAGTGATAGTGATAATAATAAATATGATAATAAAGCATCAGATTTAAATGCCGCTTTTCTGGACACTAGACATGCAAAGTGCTCACAATGGATACAATATAAATGTTGACAATAATTTTTAAGATTTGGAATGTAGGATAGCAAATAGCATTATCTGTCACAAGTTACAAATGTCTTTTTTTTCTCATTTACAAAAAAAAAAAAAAAAAAAAAAACACACAAAATGGTGTCAATTCTTTAAGATATCCATGCATCTAACCCCAACCCTGTCCTAACCTTTCTTTGCTGGTCACCAAACCTTAGGCACAACCTGATGAACTCAGTATTGACGAACTGAACGAGATCAACACGCAGCTGCAGAACCAACTCAACCAGGAGAAAAATGACATGCAGATGAAGAGCGAGGAGCTCAACATCCTCATCAGGTCCGTACCACATCTGTGCTGATTCAGTGTTTGTGGTTCTAAATCAGGGTATTGCACGTGGGCCATGTGTGCTTAACATCTCATTCCTTCTCAGGTGCTTTAAGGACTTCCAATTGCAGCGGGCCAACAAGCTGGAGCTTCGGAAGCCTCCTGAGGACGTGAGCGTGGCAAGGAGGACGGAGATCTACTTTGCTCAGGCGCGCTGGTGTCTAACCGAAGAGGATGGCCAGTTGGGCATTGCTGAGCTAGAGCTGCAGAGGTTCATGTATAGTAAGGTGAGGGACAACCAGGGCACCTTAAAGTAAAATCTTGTAATTTTTGGGGATTTTTTTTTCCTTCTTAAGGATGACGTCCTTTACATCCTGACGGTATTCAAAGCAAATTTTGGGATATGTTTTATTTCTCATGATAGCAAACAATTTTTCATACTGTTTTTTTATGATTTTTCTTCCAAAACATACCCCGGAGCAAAAGTTTCCAAAATGTTGATTAATCACTGCTTTTTTGCAACATATAAATGCCGCAGGGCTGCCAACTGTTATGAATTGTTTGTCTTTTGTTTTGGAAATCACTTAACGCTGCCACAATAGTAACATTTAATATTACGATCTTAAAATAAACAACAACAAAAAAAAAGCCGATTGCTTTGGTGACATAGTGACACATTGTCATGATTGTCTTCCACCAGTCTCTTTTGTAACATGGAAAACAATCTACTTTCGTTGTCCGTTTAACAGGAATTCAAGAAGCATTTTATGAATGTGTACATGAATTTTATGTCACAACAGCTCTCGGAAAAGTCACTCACTAGATCCGCCAAATCCCTAAGCTGGCCACATTGACTCTTAACACTAACAAATAAATCGTTTTGACAAATAAAATCTAATTAATAAATCGAACCAATTAATCGCCAGGCCTAGGGAAAACAATGCTGGTCTTTCATCTGGTCTTCTGCAATTGACTCGTTTTCTCACCACACAGCTCAACAAGTCTGACGACACAGCAGAGCATTTGCTGGAGTTGGGCTGGTTCACCATGAACAACCTGCTGCCCAATGCAGCCTACAAGGTAACATCTGTCATGTCCATTAAATCATCATCAGAAGTGGTTCTCAAACTGGGGTAGCCAGACGCCCAGCATATACAAACTTTAGCATCAGCTCTTTGCAATAATGTTGTTATTTATAAACTCAACAAATGTCTATTATTACAGGAGCAAAGTCCAATTTTTTTCCTGAAACAAAAGGTGCATTTTTTTTTTATGGTATGTTTTTGTTTTTACCGGACAATTGTGTAATATTACAAGAATTAAGTTGTATTTTATTAACTCGTTTGTTAAAACATGACTTGAAAATTCCGACTATCTTAGAAAAACACAAATTAATTTCTTTATGATTATTTCTTTTTATCTAGACAAAATATTTGTTCTTGTAAAGATTTTTTTTTAATTATCTTCTAAATTATATTACTTTACTTTTTTTTCCTTGAAATTAGGCATTTTTTTTTAAATTCAGGAGGTAGAATTATGAGGGGGACCTTGGAAAAATTCATACCGTATAAGTAGTCCCTGGAACCAAAAAGTTTGACTTTTAAATTTATTAACTTGGTAAAGCCAATGTGTTGTCTTTATATTCTCTGCCTGGTTTCCCCACATGCAGCGTGTGAGGGTATGTATGCACATCGCTGTTAGTCTGTGTTGATGGATACCATCTTGTTTGTCTTTATGACATCGTCCACTGAGACTTGAGTGCTGCATGCACAAGAATCATCATCCTGCCTCACTCATTTAATGTGTCTTCCGAACACATTCGCGCAAGGCCATTCCTGGATTCTAGTCGTTGTTTATTTGCTAGCGAGTATCATAAAGAACTAGAGATGCATATATTCGTGAAATGTACATAGGCCCACACATGGATTTTTTTTCTGTTTGTTTGTTTTATACCCTGGATGTTAATTTCTGTTGTGCAAGGTGAAGGTTATCCTGAATAACTGGCGAGAGGCGCAGTCGCATGAATCTAATCTTACAATGCATCTGCTCGTGCGTGACAGAGCACGTTATTTGACAGATCTTCAATTTTTATGGGTGGTAGGTTTCCATTTATTCCTATTGTGCAAATTGGCAGTTATCATGAGTACCTGTCAAGAGGAGTGATTGCTTCATTCATGTCTTTGCCCATGTTTGAACTTATTTTTTTACTCTGAATTATTTCTACTTGTATTCATTACTATTGTGCACACTTAGCGGTTATCATTAATCCTGACACATACATTGCACACATTCATGTGCCAGGGCGGGAGCTTTTATTTTGACTATAGATTATTTCTAGTACTTCTGTTTATTTCTATCGTGCTAGGTTACACTTATCATAATTGGGAAGGAGAGCCTTAATTGATTTCGTGACATGCACATTGTGCCATCTGTTTGGTCAGTCAATTGATTTTTTTTTTTACCTTGTAGGTTATTTTAAGTCATTGTATTTAAATTACGCAAGGTGGCCAATATCATGAATAACTGATAAAAAATAATGGATCTGACCACTCACAGTGACCAAATGTACCAGACTTTAGGTGTCACATAGGCTCAAGCACAGTTAGAATGGCCTAGAATTAATACCCGGCAAAGGTATGGTAGTAATATATATTTTTTTTCATGACACCTCTTCTTCCAATAGGTGGTGCTTCGCCCTCAGAGCGCCTGTCAATCAGGACGTCAGTTTGCCTTGCGCATTTTCAGCAAAGTGCGGCCCCCAGTGGGTGGGATCTCTGTCAAGGAGCACTTTGAGGTGAAGAAAGTCACAAACCTCATCATCGTTTCATCCCCCACATTGACAATGAAAACACTCCCGTATTTTTAGGTGAACGTGGTGCCTCTCACCATCCAGCTCATGTACCACTTCTTCAAGAGAATGATGGGATTTTTCTTCCCTGGGAGGAACGTCGAGGAAGAGGAGGTGGCTGACGAAGAGGACAAGTTCCGACTGGTCACCACAGGTTTGTTTTTACGTTTGTGTCTTGTGTGTTTTGTATTTTCATATCAACAAGAAGGCGGTTGCCAGGGAGAAAACCACAACCAAAGTCTGTGTCCACTCATTCCTGTAGTGAAGGGAAGGTTTTACATGCATCGAATTGAATTTTTGTCAATTATTTTAAAACTATTCATAAACCACTGTTTCCATAGTAGTCCGATGTGTGTTTGTTTATTTATTTTTTTTTTTTAATGTTTTTCACAGCTTTTATGCTAATGCCAAGACAGACTGAAATTACTGAAAGGCTCGAATTGTGCAAATAGTCCAGCAATGCCTCTTTATACGAAAAAGAACATTGGTTTACCACTTTTGTATTTTGGGGATTCAAAATTAAAATGTAAACAAAATATACAGCTAAAATTTCTTTTTGTCACATTTCTTTCTCCTTTTGTAATATCACGATAATACGATAATTATCTTTTGGATTGTGATAATCTAAGATTTTCATTCATTCATTTGTTTTATCTCTACCGTCCACATGGCAGGTATCCCCGTGAAGAATCGTCAGTCTTCCGAAGATACCATGGGTGCTATGGGCCCTGGTAAAGGTGTTGCTCAGGGGATTAACCGCAGTGCTGGTGTTAGGAGGTCGTTCAGAAAACCCCTTGAGGTATTGATACTTTTACAAACCCATTCCAATAAAGTTGGGGCATTATGTTTAACATAAATAAAAACAGAGTGCAATCATTTGCAAATCATGTTCAATTTATGTTTAATTGAATACACAACAAAGACATGATATTTAATGTTCAAACTGCTCAGCGTTTTTAACAAATAATTATTAGCTTAGAATTCTATGATTGCAATATGTTCCAAAAAAGCTCGGACAAGTGACAAAAAAGATGGAGAAAGTTGAGGAATGCTGATCAGACACCTGTTTGGAACGTCCCTCAAGTGAACAGGCTAACTGGAAACCATGATTGGGTAGAAAAGGAGCTTCCCTGAATTGCTGCCTGTAAGCGGCAAGGCTGAAAACCAACATTGAATGTCTGTGACCTTTGATCCCTCAGGCGGGCACCTCATCAAAAACTGACAACAATGTGTAAACATCCCAACCAACTGGAATTTGGTTTGTAATTGACAATGCCTGGATTAACCTCAAACGAGTGCTTTCTTCTTTCCCTCACCAGCATCCTGTTGATGACATTGACAAGATGAAAGAGCGAGCGGCCATGAACAACTCCTTCATTTACATCAAGATTCCTCAAGTGCCTCTCTGTGTCAGCTATAAGGTGATTAGTGATGGCTAGATGTAGGTTTAGAGCGTATCGATTGTATGAAACTGATTTCTAGCGATCTTCGATACCACTTTTTTCAGACCAATTAAGTACGAAGACTCAACCCTTGAGTACTCACATACCTGATACTCAGAATCTGATACCATTAGTCCTTTTAACATGTCAAGTTTCTATTAAACCGATGTCAGATAATTTTAAAGATTAGCCTATCATTTATTTCTGAATGAGGGCAGTCACTCTGAAATCGAAAATGTAACTTCAAAATAAAATACAACTCCCTACATTGCAAGTTATAAATTAACTAAATTCAATTAACAAAAGAGCCACATGAAACTGACAACTACCTAAGTTTTGGTCGTTGCTGAAAAATGTATTCGAAAATTATCATTTCAAATAAATTGTATTGCAGAATTAATCAGCCAAGAACGTTTTGTCAATTTCCCACCCTAGTTGTTAGACTTGACAGTCTATGCTCCTGTCTCTTTAAGGCTCCTTGTTTCCAAGCCACTTTTACACCACCGAACAAAAACGTGTGAGCCAATGTCATTGATTATCTTCTTCAGGGAGAAAAAAGCAGTGTGGACTGGAAGGACCTCAACCTGGTGCTGCCATGCTTGGAGTACCACAACAACACCTGGACGTGGTTGGACTTTGCCATGGCCGTGAAGAGAGACAGCCGCAAGGCTCTGGTTGCACAAGTATGCCGCTGGCCAACTAGCTAAAGAACATGCAAACCATACAGTAGCAGTCTAGATCCACATCCACAAAGTCCTCATGTTGGGAGAAAAAAAAACAGACAACAAAAACAGGGAGTAGCAACCTACTAGAATAAAACCAGTAACAACGTTAAAACATTACATCACAACTAGTGGACATATGGCGGCTTACCAAGTTGGTGGCAACCTAGAGCAAGACACTGACGCAAGAAATCAACTCGTTGCTTACAAACCTTTATTAGACCAAGGCACATATTCCACATCGGAAAAAGATTCACGGCACACCACTTAGGAAAACGATTCAGATCTAATTAGATGTTATTTTAGTGCTTCTAGTGAATTTTTCAACAAGCCCTGATCTTCTTCCTTCATCTCAGATGATCAAGGAGAAGCTGCGCCTGAAACCGGCCGCCGGTGGCGCCGACCCGCGCGGGAAGACGTTGGACGGCAAGGCGGACTCAGGCCTGCAGCAGCAGCAGGAGGAGGACGAAAAAGCTCGGCTGCTCATTGGCCTCAGTGCTACCGACAAGAACTCAGGAAAAAAGAGCATTTTCAGCAGACGCAAGTGAGTCGCTGTCGGGAGGGCCGAACTACCGTTGGGACTATTTTGAGGGGGTTGTGGTATCATTTGATCCTGCTGAACTTCACATTGAAGTGGTCAAAGAGCAAAGTCCTCAGGTGCCTGTTGATGATGAATATGACCAAACGCTAACTAAGCAGCATCACTGCATTTCAGCCAATGAGCACAATTGCTTGTTAACTCTTTGTGAGCGTTTCCCGCTGGTTCAGGAACACGCTTGAGAACCTCACCGATGTCGTCTGCTGTAAGAATTCCATTAGTACACAAAAAATTATGACTCACTGGTTTATATAAACAGACGCATTTCAGTAAATTAGGACTGTGTTTCCCCAACCGTTGAGCCAAGGCATTTATTTTACAAAAGGAAAATCTCTGGCACACCACCAAACAAAAATGTCACAAATTATATAGTCTACTATGATGCCTTGAGATATACACTGTTGTTTGGCCAATTTTTCCTCGTTCAATATCTCTGAAAACACTCGCAATTGTTCACAGCTCAGTGGACTAGTGGGCTGCACATGTATTCTTTCCTGATTCCAAACACATGCGTGTTAGTTTCATTAACGACTCGAAATTTTCCAGAGGTGTGATTGGTTAGTTGTCACAGTTGTGCCATGTGATTGGCTGGCAGTAAAGAGTGTACTCTCCCTTTTACCTGAAGTCAGCTGGGATTAGCTTCAGCTCACACGTGACCCTGATAATTGCTATAGAAAATGGATGAGAAAATATAGAAATGATTCCGTGACAGTGTAATGTACTGTATATGACTTCCCCTTTTTGAATTGAACTATTTAAGTTTTCTGCCATACAATGCAGTCCCCCCGTGCACAGGGATAGGAGCTAAGTCCTGCCCACTCAAAAAGGTTTTTCTGCCTAATAATGCCACAAGATGGTGGTAAAGCAACACATTTTCATTATAGTGTCTATAGCTTTGGTCTTCACACACAAAAAAAGCAAATAGGTGAGTTTTTCAGCGAATAATAGAGGATTCACTGAAAAAAAAACAGATTGCAGTACTGAGTATGCGGGGATTCACAGTATTCTAATTTACTGAGATGCAGACTGCTTTTTTACTTCTTAATATAATAAAATTAATTGCACAAAGTCTTGGTTTTTGTTTGTTTTATGACACTCCCTTCAAAAGGTTTTGAAACTGAGTGATATTAAAAGACAAAGTTCCATAAAGTGCTTGTTTTTCACCCATAGGTATCTGTGGTTTTCATCAAAATAAAAAAAAAGCAAGAGATGTAACTGAAACCCTCCGTTTCTCGCATTTTAAAAAAATTGTTTAAGTAGCTTTCCACTGGTCCTGCTAATTAAGTAACTAACCGATCAAGCAAAGTATTTTCACAATCATTTCAACAAATACGGAAATACAGAGACAGGAATGATGCTTTTCTGAAGCATTCTTTATTACCAAATGTAAGAACATGTCAAAAGTCATGAAAATGGTGAGCGATGCCATAAATAAACAAATGCTATTGGATGTGAGATGGATAGATGGTAGAGCGAGCTGTCTGCACACACTCAGTTTGGTCCAAAATAGTCCACCATGCCGTTTCCTTTTCGACCATCGAAGAAAAAGAAATTGCGATGTGGAGCGTCTCTCTGGGACAGAGCCTGGACAACAACAACAAACATGTTGAGTGGTTTGGGCCAGTCTGGGGTTATCTTAGTGGGTAGTGTTAATTTAGGATTTGGGGTGGTTGAGGTTTGTTTGGGACTCGGGCTTGTTTAGGATGTCAGTGTAGATTTAGGGTCTGGGGTTACGGTTAGTTTCGCATTAAATACCAGATCTGTGCGTACATATGCGTGCACGCGTGCTTACCTTGACAATTTCTTGTCCAAGTACTCCTCCCACAACTGCGCACACTGGTGACATCTCTGAGAAGCAGAAACTGAGGAGGACACACCAGTATACGGTGGGTACTAACGAACAGGATGCAGCCTCTGCCTCATCACTCAGAACCTTACCTGATAAAGTCATCGTTGAGTACCTCGCTGGCCACCCCCAAAGTGTCCAGGACATCCTGGCGGATCTGGCTCAGCAACTGGCTGTCCTCTGCAAAGCATTGTGGGTCGGGATCTCGGCCCTTGTCCGTGCGGAACTTCAGCAGCACTAGGGACCGTTGATTGTAATTTCAATGAAATATTTACATGCGGCGAATAGTCAAACTTTTCAAAACACAAATGTCCTCTGATGTCTTGTGTCACTTATCCCATCATAAAACACTGAAAGGTGAGTACCGTGAAGCAGGAAGTAGTCGACGGGCGTGCGCTTGAGGGCGGCTTTGGCCTTGTCGCTGGTCCAGTCCACCTCCAGAGCCTCCTTCAGCCTGCAGAACTTGGATGTCTGGTTGAAACGACACGTCATCATATCAGACACTTGTTAATTCATTCAAACTCAATACATTAGCAAAACAAATGAATCCAACATAAGTTTGTACAGTTTAACATGAACATTCTACCGGTTAAAGTAATGTTTTTAAGGTTAGCAGAAAATGTTGGTTTCACTGCAAAAACACTTTTTTTTTTTTAAGATTAACAGTATTTTTCAGTTTTGACAGAAGTAATAGAAGACTTTTGTATGAGAACATTTATGTCTATAAGCCCCCGACAAAGTGATGAATGTAAAAGATAAGTTTGAAAACATTAGTGGAATAGCTTTGTTCAGCAAAAATAATTAGAGGGGCTGATTTTTTTTTTTTTTTACATTTAAAACAAAGTCAGACTAAGGTTATATTTTTGTGATTAAAACAAGTTGGATTAATGTCATTTATGTGTTTACAAATGGGGGGGGAATCGATGAAATGTTTAAAAAAAAAAAGGTGGTTTGCTCTAACCTTTTTCACCATAGTGGTCTCATTGAGGTCCACTTTGACCTTCTTGGCGTCAGGACCGTCATTTGAGTCTCCTGAGGACTTCTTCACCACTTTGGGTTTCTCCCTGAACAACAAAGCGAAGCCTATAGCCGAGTGAACCTGGCTTGACGGATTTCATGTTCAAACTCACTCCACGTAGTTGTGTTCAGGCCCTAGGTTGCAGAACATGTAACCGTAGTAACCATGGACATCTCCGCAGAAGACCAGAATGTTGTGCTGCGAGCACAGCTGGTCGATGCGCACCATTACATCTTTGGAGCAGCCAGTGAGACAAACCTGCATTCAAAAAAAGAAGTTTGGTAGTTGCACTGCCAACAGCACCAATTCTTCTTGTAATCAATGTTGTCTTAGCAACATCCCAAATAATGATGCAATTATTGGTTGACAGGTAGCATGAATGTCGTTCAACAAAATTATCAGTGTCCATCTGGGGTTTAAAAGAACATGTATTTGTTTCAGGAAAAAAAAAGATGCCGCATTTTGCTAGAACTCAAAACTACTATCCATCCAACCAGTAGATTTGATTTAAGCTGTTTTACTGGAAACCCAACTACCGGTACATAATGCGCACTCACTGCATTGAACTGCAAGAAGAAAGTGTCGGGTTTGTCTTCTATTCTGTCCGTGTCGGCGAGCACCTCCACCATGGGGTTGAGGTTCTGTGCACGCTCCAGGGACGCCCGGGCTCGATTCCGGCCGTGCTCGGTCACCGGAACCAGGAACTGAGCGCGACACGACTCCTCTGTCACCTGGTGAGACAAACACATCAAATATAACCACTGGGAACAACAGTAGCATTTATTTATGCAAGCTTGTTGACTGTTGACTTTCCTTTTTTTTCTCCTTTCAAAACTATTATCCCATACGATACATAGAAATGTCTCTCATCGCAACAACGATAAACATTAACAGTACAGTGATTTAGAAACATTTTAACATTCTTAACTATTTGTTATAAAAGTATAAAAATAAGTCAGTGAGTTGGGTGACTGGGCGTGAGCTGTGGCCGATAGCAGCTACTGAATGGATGAGCATTCTGTTACAGCTTGTGGGAATAAGGCCACTTGCAGAGCATCGGCAACGGTTAACGTCCTTTAAACACAAACCAGGCCGTTACGATACATACATAATTGCCAATGTTTACGTGGACTATGTTCATTAAAATACTATCAAAGTTCAAAATGATGTGATATATTCGTTAGATTCTGGCAGTTTACCTTCTCATGATCCAGTAAGGTGAGTCCTTTCACTCCAGCCAAGATTAAATTCTTGGCCACCTCAGCCCCCAGGCCACCCAAACCTGCCAGAAGAACCCGGGAGCCACGCAGTCTGCAAGCAAAGTGCACATTGATGACATCAATTGTATATTCAATCGTTTAAATGTACAATAATGTGCCAAATTATGGCAACACTGGCACGAATAGTTTTAGCATGGCAGGCTAACTTGCCTCTTCTGGGCATCCAAGCCCCAAAGCCGGATCTGGCGGTCGTACTGAGCCGCCTCTTCCTCGGTGATGACCGGGTCCTCCTTTTCGATCATATCGATCATGTTAAACTTCTTGGGGGGGAAGGAGAAACAGCTTCAAAAGTGACTGTTCAATGAAGCGACACCACCGATTGTTTCAAAAGCCGCGATAGTCCCGCTGAAGGGTCGCTGTTTGATGACGCCATTGTAACAAATTACGTCTTTTCGTCATGATGTTTTTTTGTGTTTTGTTTTTGTTATTTCGAATAACGTTATTTTTACATTGATGTAATGGTTAACGTAATTCACCCCAATCAATTATTCATCTTTACTCATACATTAAATTGTAAGTTAACTCATGATCGTTTCATGGAATTTGCCCTCAGGTTAGACTTACGACCATTTTAAGTGTTTCTTCAGAACGATATAAATTCGATACTATAAATTCATAAATTAACACCTAAAATGTTGATAAGCTACTACTCAAATAATAATGTTTACAAGGCTTTGCATAAAGACAAAGACTGGGACCATTATTTGAAAGGAAGAGAACCATATCATGTCTTGAATGTTTCGAGTATGATGTGCATCATATCACAACGCTGCTTAAAAAGAAGAGGGGTGAGGGAGAAAAAAAGTCCTAAGTAGAACCAAAGATGATAGACATCTCCATTTTTGTGCCTTTACATTACTGGATAAAAAGCTCACAAGATGTAGTAAAATAAACATATTTCGGATTTTTTTTATTTTTTATGGAGCAAATAACACGTGATGAGGATATTTACAGGCTGGGTATATAACGAGACGAGTTTAATTGAACTCCACTCTATAAAGCACATTGGTGGTGAAATTATAGTAAAACCATCATAACCATCCTTCCTTGATAGACATTGATAGGCTAGTGCAGTGACTCTCGAAGTGTTGCACGAGGAGCAATTGTAGTCCGCGAAAGAATCGCTGAATTAATAAATACATGTAAAATTTACCGTTTTAAAACATACAATGAAACACTGTACAAGCAAAGGTCTACTAGTCAAAATGAAGGGCTCATTTTCGGTCCAAACAATTCGATGGTGTCCGTGAGACGCATTTTAAGGACGTCGAGTCAGTGACATCACGCCAAGGAAAGTCCGCCCCGTTTGTCTCTGAAGAAGACGGTCGGCCATTTTAGGCGCATCAGTCGTCATTTCACAGCGCTTCAGTAGGACGGAAAGAGAACTCTGGACTCAATTTCATCAAATTTCTCTTACAACTGTAGTGGAGAATTGCCTACTGCCTATGAACTGAAACTCAACTAATTCCAAAACCAAGTAGATCCTTGTGAAGTGACGCATAAGCCAGTAGATTTCCAGTGTCGAGAGGTTGCATTTTTGGGTACCTCCATGTTAGCTAAGGGTTAGAGAGAGGAAATGGCTGTGGAAAGCATGACTGTCCATCCAAACTCCCCAACAACCAACCACGAACACAACAGTCTCCTGACTGACGAAAGGTCGAGTAATTCTACAATCATATTTCAATGAAACTATTTATTTGTCCTCTGCTTTTTTTTTACACAAAAAGCCCGGGGATACCATTTTTTCTTTTTTCTTTTCAAAGAGGGATTAAACTCGCCTTTTCTGGAAAACGGGTAAAGCTGTAACGGACTTGTGCATTGACACGACGGCGCCAACTGGGAGTCCAAAATAACGTCGGAGATAACGTTTTCCCTTTATTTTATTACGTTATCTCACCTCGACGGAGAACCGGCTCGACGCGAACTGATATGACGAGCAAAAAGAGCAGGCCGTCGCTCCTGAACATACTTTTCTTTGGCACGTCCGTCGACCACCTCGACGAATGCAAAACCATCGCCCATTTGCCGTAAACTAAATAACCAATTGTTCAAACTAAGTGTCCGTAGATAACAAATTTACATTTTTATTTTGTCGTCGAAAATAAAACTTGTGGATTTAAGGTGTGCCCATTCCGGCATGAGCCTAGCCACATTAGCTTCGTAACGGCTCGCCGTAAAAGTTGTTTTTTAATCACCATTAATATCGTTACGTTTTCTTCTCGTTGGTCCTCGCGTCATATACCAAGCAACACTGTCAACGTTACCCACGTGTATTCAAAGTTCTTTAAACAACTACTAACCTCACACGACACAAACGTCTTAATGTAAATTATAGATCAAGAACCCCTATTAACAACTTAATTCACCTAATCTCCCACTGCTACCTATTGGTTACACTTTTAACCTGCGAACATTATTTTACAGGATTGGATTCCTCCGACCATGTAACCTTTAACATTAATTTAAAGGGCACAGTAGCTGTCAAACAGCTTTTTGTTTCATTCTTTCCCCACCCTGAGATTGTGCTGTTTCTCTTACATGTTCAAAACTATGTACCAACGCTGTGTGTAAAATGTCTGCAAAGCATCCCAGAAGTCAAACACAAGAATCAGTTTGTAATGTAATCACCCAGTTCCTAGTTGGCAAATTGGTTGAATGTTTTAGTAAATTGAATTTCCAGCCCCCACAAATCCCACCAGTGACCCTGAAGTGTTAGGGGGAGGACTTTTTAATGGTTGTGATTGCAAAATATGAAGAAGGCCTGTCACAGTAAGTATCCCCCCCTTTTTATCATGGCCCTTCTCTAATTATAATATCTCTTAAAACATGCATTTTGCATTGAGATTAATCTTGTGCTTTGTTGACTTATGAGCTCGGTGAGGTTGTGTTGCGGATTGGTAATCAGACATAATGGAGAAATACCATGTTCTTTGTCATTGCTTATCCCCAGAGATGCAATCAGAACCTTTTTTATCTAGCTGTGTGTTTGATGTATTGAACTCGGTCTTCTGGCAGGGTGCAGAATAACCTGGTTAGGATGTGTTTGTACGTGGGTGCGAGCGGTCACACAAGTGTCCAGAGTGAGTTAATGCCAACGTTTCTTCATAATGGAGTCAGAATCCTTGAACTTCAGGATAAATAATTGCCTCTGAAAAGTTGACTATTAAGTTGTTGTTGTTGGCCAAACTGGATTCAGACCATCGTCACACTATCTACAAAAAGACTCAGCCAAGCATTCAATCAGAATTGTTGGATGGGGCTATTTGTATGGTAAAAGTTGCACTGTACAGTCAGATAAATAAATGGTGTTAGCACCAACTGGTGACAGTTGCTTTCATTGATATTCTTGTGTCACCATTCTGGCTGAAAAATGTTGTCTTTTACATCCAGTGTGGAATGAGCTCTTTATTTTGTGTTGTGACACATTACCATCCAGCAAAAACTTCAATGTTTTCAGTTAAATATGGGGAAAGTTTCATATTTTTTTGTTTGTAGCTGTGTTAATAATTGTGACTGCTGTGCTTAATTGTTAATTAGTCATTTATATGCCCCCCCCCCTTGTAACCCAGGCCCGAACCGGTGGTCAAGCGATATCATGTGGTCCATATTAATAACACTTGTGGGGGGTCTATCATTGTCCCTTAAATGTGGCATCACTGTTAGGGTTGTGGGGGTCAAACATGTCCTATTCAAATAATGCTCTCATGCATATTATATGCATTTAAATCATGCATAATAGCCCCTATTGTTATTTCTGTAGCGGTTACCAACTAGATGTTGTTACCTGAGCCATTCACAGTGTGAATGTAGGCACCCTTCAGTGCGTAGGCCAAAACCATCTGATGACAACGTTGATGTAGTGCGCCATGAAATCCTATAAATTAAACATTAGTAGGACTGTTACAAAAAGCCCCAACCCCCCACAAAATCTCATAATATGTGATCCAACATTTCTTTGTCGTATTTTCTGGTACGTATAGTATACCTGTAGCACTTGCAGGACTCTATGAAAAGTGCTAAGAAAAGGTCCCCCCCCCCCCCAACCCACTGTTGAATTCAGGATTTGTTCATCTATTTTTTCCCTTCAAAAACTTGTGAAAGATTCATTGAATATTTTAAATCTGTGAATCCACCCGTTGCCGTTCATTCAGCAGAATAAGCCATGGCTTCCTGCAAGTATATCAGTTTTGTGGTCAATTAAACAAGCCCAGATTTCACACTCGGTGAGTATATTTATGAGTGAATTGACACAAGATAATATTTATTTAAATATTGATACATTTGGTGACATTTTTGTTTGATGGTGGCGTGCCATGATATTTTGTAATGTAAAATTGGTGTCTTGGTTCAATAGGGGTTGGGGAAAACTGCTGTAAATTATGTTTCTCCAAATGTCTTTGCCAATGACACATTTTATTTTAGCAAAAAAATCCCATGGCACACCACCAACAAAAAGGACGCAATAAGTTGGTATGCAGGTTAATGTTTGTAACTTCTTTCATCTTGTGGAAGAGCATTTAATTATTTGACTTGTCACTATACATAGTTGGCATAGATATATATATAGAGATGCATCCTAAATAAATAATTTTCAGGCCAAAATGGATCATTTTCCTTGTCACATCTGAAGCTCTCGCACAGTTCAGAAATATGCCACAGCACACTGGTTGGAAATCGCTGCTCCATTTAATGGACATGGATTACTCTGCAAGATATTTTTAATATAAAACACTGAGTGAAAAGTCAATATAATTCCGATAACACTTCTCTATGTTGTGTGCACATAGGCCAGAGGATGGCGAACTGGAGGAGGGCGAGCTTGAAGATGATGGGGGCGAGGCGGAGATGGGAGGCGACGCATCTGGTGGTGGAGGAGGAGTTGCAGAGATGGGCGAGGAAGCAGGCGGCGGTGATGGCAGCGCGGCAGGGGACGCCGGTGGTGGCGGCGGCGAGCGTCCCCCACGAAGCCGGGAGCGCCACGCTAGCAGCAATTCAGATGAGGAGCGCTCGCACCGGCGCAAACGGAAGAGGAAGAAGGAGCGGGAACGTGAGCGGGAGAAGAGGCGCATAAAGAAGAAACGCAAGTCCAAACACAAAGTAAGAAAAACTGTCGCGGGGTTCTGATTTTTAGCAATCTTCACTGATTGTTAGAATGTTAAGCCACATGACAAGGGAAAATGTGTCGTGTACTCTTAAAGTATGTGATATACTCTATATCAGTGGTTTTCAATTGTTTTCACTGTTATTTTCACCACATTGCAAAACACTTTTGCAGAAGTGGAGAAACATATAGAAAATGAAGTTCCAAAACATGTATGGTATACTTTTAAACATAACATGTTTACACGTTCCAAGTGCCTTTCACAGCACCTTACCATAAAAGGTGCACCTAAAAGCCTTCCATTTTCTTAAAAGCTCATAGCGCCTTAAAATCCGATGTATGAAAAAAAAGACAAAATAGGCCATTCATTGAAGGTGCACCTCATAATCCAGTGCACCTCTTAGTGTGGAAAATACGGTACAGTACTAGGAAACTCAGGATGAACATGAATCCGATGTACAAAAATGGATCAAGTAAAATTAGCTATCACAGTTGCACAAAATATGCCCATAAAATTTCACTCATCTTGGCACCGAACTACTCTTTTTAAGAAAGGCAAAATAATTGTTCAGGATCAACTTTAGAGAGTGTGATGATTAGATTTTGGCTGGCTTGATCAGAAATGGGTGAAAATACTTAAATTCAGCCTGATTTTCAGTTTTTATGTATCCCACACCCCACTTTAACTTTGTAATACTTTCTCCTGCAGCGTCACGCTTCATCCGACGACGACTTTTCGGACTTCAGCGATGATTCCGACTACTCTCCCAGTGAGAAGAGGAAGTATAGAGAGTTCAGTCCCCAGTATCCTCCCACTGTAAGTCAACGAGCAACACACACACAAAGCATTGCCTCGGCCTGTCTCTTCACATGATTGGTCTGCAGTCGCATGGTGGCTACGGCGGGTCCAAGAAGGGCAGCTACATGAAGATGGACAAGCAGGGCTACGGCGGCTATGACGACTACGAGGAGGACAACTACGAAGGGGAGGAGGAGCAAGACATGGGCGGTGAGGAGTACGACGACTTCACCAAGGAACTCAACATGTACCGCAAGGCCAAGGAGGGAGGGCGTGGAGGACGAGGTGGGTGTGATGGGAATCTTTCCCCTCTTGTTATATTGAATGACAAATGACCAGTTTTAGGTGCAAGAAAAAATAAGTTGGAACAAAGTAGAAAAGTTCACTTTTTTCAGGAATTCAATTCATAATTGGGAATTTTTCCATTGTGAGACAAATAAAGGTTTTCTTATCTTACAAAGTAAAATTTGTATAGCTTCATAAAATACATGGGCAAATACTTTTCTAAATTGTAAGGTAAAAAGATTTGAGATTTTTACATGATATTCAAATTCCTTGTGATGGCGAATCTTGAGTTTTTGTTAGCTGTAAGCTGCAATCATCCAAATGATAAAGAGTGTGAACGTAGCCTTTGAAGAAGCCTCAGTGACGTCATCAACATAAAATGTCTGCTGAACAAAGCTGAAGATTTATTTTTTTTGTTGATGAGCTGACAGCACAAATAGAGACATTTTTGTTGTTCAGTGAGCGAATATCATCCTGTCCCTGCAGGAGGTCGTGGTCGCATGAGGAACATGAGGGGCCGCGGTGGAATGAGAGGCGGGCGGCGAGGAGGACGAGGAGGCAGCCGAGGAAGAGGAGGACGAGGCGGAAAGATGGGAGATGGTGATGGAGATGGTTACGGGGAAGAAATGGAGGTGAGTGCTTTTGACATGCCTTTCTTTTTTGCTGTGGATAAATGGAAGGCTCTCATCTGTTTTTATCTCTTTAGTATGACGATGATTATGACAACATTGGGGAAGATGATTATGACGACTATCAGTACAAGCGGTCCAAAGACAGAGGGAGAGGTAAGTCCTATATTCTTGTAGAAGCAACTTTTCAGGGTTTTTTTTTTTTTTTTTTTTTTTAATTGCCCACCCTGAACACATGTCTCTGTATTGGACTCCAGGCAGAGGCGGCCGTGGTAGAGGTCGAGGTAAAGGAGGACGTGGCATGATCAGAGGAGGCAAAATGAGGAGCCGAGGACGAGGACGAGGAGACATGATCCATGACGATGACAACAACGGAGACGTGGACAACGGGGTATGGTCTCATCTTCTTGTATCAAATGAGTGTACGGTATTACAGCTTCGTTTCCACTTTCTTGTGTGCCATAAGTAATACTGTCTTTCACTCCAAGGAAATTATAGTATGTTTTTATTTAGACTTTATCTAACTAAGGCACATAGTATGTTCTCTTGACCCACTCCCAAAAATGTCACAAAAGGTATATAGTGTATACTGAAATAATGCTGAGGTTATCAGAAGTCAAGTTATTTTCCTGCTGAATGAATGACAACATCTTGACACACATGCATAATTTTGTGCCTTCTGCCACCTCGTGGATAGGCATTGTTGTGCCTGTCATTATACTCTGGTGGTATGGAGAGGTAGACTCCATATTTGCAGGGAATATATATGTGTGTGTGTGTGTGTGTGTGTGTGTGTGTGTGTGTGTGTGTGTGTGTGTGTGTGTGTGTGTGTTTTGACCAATTAAAGTACACTTGATGAGCTCTCTCACCAAACTAATGTGCTGAAGCATAGTGGTTAGAAATAACTGTTAATTGTGTTTGGTGAGTATGTGATTTGATCATATCTTTTAGAGTCCTGAACACAATCCCTCCAAAACTTGTTCAGAAACACCTCCTTGTGGGGAAAGATGAGCCCCAGACTGTAGTTTCACAGTTTCACCTGAAACTGGGTGCATAAGGCAAACCTAACAGGATGCACAAAAAAGTCCAAAGGATCGACTGATAAAATTAAAGTAACGATATTTTGGCTTGAAGCAGCTCAATCCCAAGCCAAAGCAGTTGTACTAAACAGATGTGCGATGCTAAACTGCCAATGTGTACAAAGCATGGCTTCAAAACCTGATGAGCATTTTGTGTATACGCCTTAGAAAAAGGGATGTGGAATCCATCATTGCTGCTTGTAATTTTGATGTGCTTGGTCCCTTATTTACATCTCTTCATGTGTTGTCCTGTCCTTGTGCGTTTGTATTTTCTTTCAAGGATGGAGGAGGCGATACTGGATCAGGAATGGGCAAAAGGAGTCAGAACGAGAAGTACCAAGATAAAAAAGGAAAAGCCATCTGCAAGTATTACATGGAAAACAGATGCACCTGGGTGAGCCAAAAACAATATCTGTTGCTCACTAACATTTTATTCATTATCTAGGTCTGATTATATGTGTTGTTTTATTTATACTTCCCCTTTTGATCACTAGGAGGAATACTGCAACTTTAGTCACGACATCGAGTTGCCCAAGAACAAAGAGCTGTGCAAGTTTTACATCACTGGTTACTGTGCTCGAGCCAACCACTGCCCTTACATGCATGATATCCTTTCACCGCTTTTAAAAACAATCAATATTACATGACCACAAGTTTAGTGCATTTGTGCCTTAACGCTGACGCCACGTGAATTCCCCTGCAAGCTGTTCCACACTACGGGCAACTGTGTCAATGGCAACGAGTGCATGTTCTCCCACGAAAGCCTCAACGACGACACCAAGGAGCTGCTCAACAAGGTCTGTCCCCTCATATGCACAAATAATATATATATTTTTTAGATTGCATTGCGCCGCCACTATTTGAAAATGTGAGTAATTGACATTGTCCCTTAAAATGCTTATTGTTGCCTATAGGTGCCACAAGAGGGCAGCAAAGCGTTTCTATTATCAGTCGAAGCGCCTCAACTCCCTCCAACATAGTTCATGAGCAACACCTTTATATCACACAGCAGCGACCAGATTGAATTTTGAGAATTGGCCTCATTATTCCAATACTTTTGAAGGGGAGTTGAACTAATAATATTTCCCCATTTTGTTGTGTGTTCAGATGCTGGCTGAGGACGCAGAGGCCGGGGCAGAGGATGAGAAGGAGGTGGAAGAGCTGAAGAAGCAGGGGATCAACCCTCTGCCCAAGCCCCCACCTGGAGTGGGCCTACTGCCCACTCCTCCTCGCCCGGCACCCATCGAAGCCAACACTGGGGCGGGGGATTTCGGATGTCCAGCAGCCGGTGACTTTGGGGGCATCCCACCTGCCAACCAGGTGTCCGTTCCTGCTATGGCTCCCCCAGGTGGGCCTGGGATGGTCCCTTCTCCAAATTCCTGTGCTGGTGGTCCTCCCGTACAAAATCCAGAGGGAGCTCCATTCCAAGCAGCAGCCCTGAACCCCAGTGGACAACCCCCTCCTGCTGGTGGTGGAGGGTGTGCCGGGAAGAAGATTCCCTCCTTGTTTGAGATCAAAGTGCAACCAACCGGACAGCTGGCTCATAAACTGGCTGTTCAGTAAGTCCGCACAATTTTACTTAAATTTCAAGATTAATTATGTATTCTTTGATTTCACACCTGATGGCTACGCATGCCAGAAAAACAACTGTTTGAACACAAACCATAAAAAAGCCAGCTTTCCATGAAACGTTCCCTTAAGTAGTTTTGTGTATTGTTTTTCATTCACTGATGGGGTCCTTTCCCCAAAAAGCCAGGTACCCAGCAACACCCAGGGAGCAACCCCAGCACCCGGTGCACCAGGGGCACCACCAACCTGCTTCTCAACAGAGAACATGGGCACGTTTGCATCCGGTGATTGCCCTCCTCACGGGGGCGCAATGCAACCTCCTCAGGCTGGGGGGAACTACTTCAACACGTTCTTCAATCAAGAGGGAATGAAGATGGAAGGAGTGGTGGAAGAAGGTGAGAATAATGATTCGCCTTCTGTTCGGGTTTGGCGATAAAATCTGTTTTTTCCTCATTAAAATCCCATTAGGCCTGTCACTAACGAATCAGTTTTCAATAACTCTGGTTATGTGCTTTGTTTGTTGGCTTATGTCACATCTCCCCTTAGGTGACGACTTCAAAGGAGGTGCTGGCAAGTTAAGCTGCCAGGAGGATTCCACCAACGGCGCAAGTCAGGGAGGAGTATCCGTCTCAGACCTCCTCCCTCCGGCACAGCGTGTCCTTTTCATGAGAATCCAACAGAAGCAACAGGAGGAGGATGACCGAGCCCGCCGCATGGATGGCGGGGCAGAGAAGAGCAGAGACACTGAAGGTTCACATCTGACAACACCTTTGCCATCCATCTTGATCTGGTTCAAATGGAAGCCATAGTCCATCCCCCCAATTCAGGCCTACACTGAGCTGTTGAGGAGTCAATCCAAGGACTGACATAGGCGAACCTTCATAAATCAGTACAACTCTCTCTGGATTGGTGTTTAGTTGACTTTTTTGTCCAAGAATAGCGACTCTACTTTTCTGCTTGTTTGGTATCCCCATGAATTAAGCAACTCCCAGAAAGAAAAAAAAAACAAACAAAACTTGTTAATGTTATTTTCAATAGCTTTGTTTAAATATGTGAAAGGGAAAAAATCTAATGACATGGGAATGTATTTTTTATGGGAAAAAATGTGGGCTTTACTACAAGACCAGGTGGCCTAGCCCTACAGTCCCCTGAAGTTCCAGATGTCTGATGGATTCTGTCTTGTTTCCAGGTGACTCTGGCAACTGGTACTCCAGTGAGGACGAGGACGGTGGTGGCAGCGTGACGTCCATCCTGAAGACACTACGGCAACAGACGCAGGCTCCTCCAAAGTCAGATGCGCCGAGTGACCCTCGCCTCCAAAAGACCACCATCCCCCCAAGTCGCCCCGCTGACCCGCGCCTTCCTCGGGACCCGCGCCTGGCCCGTGGCGCCGGACCTGATCTGACACCGCCTGTTTCCTCGTCGGGTCCACCGGCAGACCCGCGGCTCGCCCGACTGGCTGCCATCTCGGCCGGGTCTGCTGCCCACCAACCGGCTGCCCCCAAAGTGGAGCAACCTCTGATATACAAACCTCCACCGCTCACTGCGCCGGCAGCGGAGGAGGAGGAGACTGAGCGAGTCCTGCGGGACAAGCCGGTCCCAATCCCTCTCGATCCCTTGATGGGAATGGCTCTGAGGGACCCCCGTTCCCAGCTGCAGCAGTTCAGCCACATCAAGAAGGATATCATTCTCCACATGCCCACTTTCTCCAAAACCATCACCTGGTCCCCCGAAGATCTCCTCCCAATCCCAGTCCCCAAACAAGACCTGCTTCCTCTCCCCCCAGGCATTCTTCCAGTCTCATCCCTTGACCCACGTCTGTCCCGCATCGTCCATCCCCACTCGCAGTCTCCTCCCATAGCGGCACCCCCTTCTTCGGAACCCCCGGCCTCCTCCTCGTCCTCACTCCCGGACTTGGAGTTGCTGTCTCGCATCCTGAAGACAGTCAGCTCCAGTCCTTCCCAGTCCTCATCCCCTCCGCCAGCGCCAACCCCCGCACCCCCGCTGGCTCTGTTGGCTCAACCCTCCTCCCTTCCATCCACACCCTCAGAAAAGCCTGTCGACCCCCGCATGGCACGGAAAGGTCTCACGGACCCCCGCATCCAGCCACAGAAGTCAGCCCTCAAGCAGCCGTCGGAACCTCCGCCCCCCTCTTCTGAATCCTCTTCCTCTGCCGGGTCCACATCCTGCTCCTCGCCCCCCACCGTCGCTCCCTATGATCCAAGGGTCCTTTCCTCTGGCGGGACAGGACGCAGTGCAGCATCCGGCGCACCAGGGGGCGCCAACGTACTGAGCAGCATCAGTCTGTATGACCCTCGGACTAACAAACCAGGAAGCCCTAGTACGGCGGAAGGCCCCAACAATTCCCCCAACTCGGAGTCCCGACAGAGTGAGCCCTCAACTGGCAAACCCAAACCAAAGGAGCCCTTGTTTGTCCGCAAATCTGCACTTGAGCAACCCGAGCCAGAGAAAAGCGGCGAGCAGGGCACCGACCGGTACAACAGCTACAACCGACCCCGACCCAAACCCACACCCTCACCCAACTCCGCTGCACAGGGAGGACCCCCCGCCGGGGGTTCTGCCACTGCTGGACCCCTGGTGGAACAGGTGCCCGCCGGTGTCCACAACCTGCCCGTGTCCACCCTCTTTGGTGTGGTCAAGCAGGCAGGCAAGCCCGGTGGGACCAGCAGCCCATTTGGGGGTAGCAGCCCGGCCCAGGCAGAGCAGCCCACTGCGGAGCAGGACAATGGGTCACTCAAGGAAGTTTTCAAGGGCTTCGATCCCACCGCGTCACCCTTCTGTCAGTGATGCCAATCAACTCCTGACATGTTGTTGATCCAACATGGACACACGAAATGAGTGCGAAAAACTTTGGGATATGGGAGAGTTAATTGTCTATTTTAAACAGAGGAATTGTTGTATAAGTGTGGACAGAACAGACAACATTTTAGCCTCCGCTCATTACCTCACTTGTCTCACCTCCAACCAACGCATTGAATAATGATGGAATCTGAATTTTCATGATTTATGTTTTGTTGTTATGATTAACTCAGCAGCACCACTGCCCATCGACCCATACCCAGATTTGTTTCCATTTTTGAATATTTATTTTTCTACTTCTGTGCACTGTACTCCCATGGAGGACCCTGTTTTTAATGTCTCTCACCGTTTCAGTAAGGTAGTTCCTTCTTCTCGTTATCCCCAGTCCTGTTGCTCCTTTTGTTGAAGAAGAGAAATCAGTAGATTGGCAGTGGGAGCGTCCATGTTGGGTCTCTAGCGTTCTTCATGGCGATGTGACAATCACAAATGTTTAACTGCTTCTCGCCATTGAAAACACAATGAAGTTCTCTCTGAAGACATGAGTTTTGAGACCAACTCCATCAAACAGGACCCTTTTTTGTAAAATAAATAAATACAATTTCCTTTTAATTTATTTTTATACTTAAAACATACTTCTACATACTTACCATTTGTTGTTTTAACAAAGGATTTTCTATTAGGTTATGTCGTTGAATTTTTTTTTGTTTGGCTTTGTAAATTTGCTTTTATTTCTTGGCAATAACAACAATATCCATTTGAGCTGTTTCTTGTCCATTATAATGGAGGGGTGGACTTTTCTAACTGTTCACCATTGGTGAATATTTGAATAAAGACACCAACCAGATTCAATGCAGCTACCTGGCTCTCCTTTTCATTTATGACTGACTGTCAGAGTGAGGTACCTTATTACGTTCTGAATTCAGAATCATTTTCCACAGGCGTCTTTGGGGGTCTCTGTTCCTGCTGGCGGTGGCGTGCGTCCCGCTTCCTGTTCTCACTGCGATCCCTCACCGCCGCTTCCTGTAACCCCACCCCATCCTTGTCGGGTCGGCTCCAGTGGGACTGGTGAGTGAACCTCAGAGATTTCCTCTCACTGCTCCACACCACCTTCTGGAAAACTGTACATAGACTCACTGGCCATTATATGAGATGACTAAATTTGGAGTATTCAATCAACTGAAGCAGACTCTTGACACGAGAAATGGGATACACCCTGGACTGGCTGCCAGCCAATGGCAGGGCACATTGAGTATAGAGACAGAATTATTCATTTCAATTCTCACATTTTCACTTTTTGGCCATTTAGAGTGCTCAGTGTCTGCTTACTTGGTGAGAGAGCTAGTGTGCACCTTATACTGGTGTGATGTGTATGAGTTTCCCTTTTTTTATCACTTACTTTATAAAACCTGGTCACTCAATGCATTTTTGGAACAATAGTAAACCATGGTAACTGTTACACTACAACTTAAGTTCAGAGTAGATGCAGTTTAAAAACAAATATAATGAATAATAATAATAAAAGAATAATAATAATAATAATAATAAAAAGAATAATGATCGCTCACAATGTTGTGGAGTGATCCCATAACAGTGGAACACTAATATAAATAAAACTCTACTGAAGGTCATTGATACTGCCAGGGAAAGTCATTTGCACCAAGATGCCATACTTGCCGATTAATCTGAGACCAGATTTACGGGCCTTTTGCTGCTGTTTTGGTGAGCCACAGTATTCGATTGGTCTCAGAAGTCAACACTTTAATGCCCACTTGTGAACAATAGTTTTCATAAACTGAAACAGGATACAAATAACATTGAGCTTAAGAATTATTTTTATTTGAAGAATTACCTTTTTGGGGCAGGTTTGCAGATTTTTATGTGATAAGAGAAGGCACAACAGCGGGTGGATGTCTAATTGTCTTTGATGGCTAATCTTCTTAGCTGCCGCTACCTGCGGTGAGTGTGGACATATATCTATATATATACACATATAAATATATTTAGCACATGAATCCTCTTAAACCTTTGACCGGGATTTGGAGATCTGACGACGGCAAAGGGTCCCTGCGCTGCTCGCTGGGATCTTGCGGGGGCGCTGTGCTAGGGAGTCAGGTGACAAGAGTATAAATGGTAGCTATTTTCAGTCCATTTAGGGATTGGTGTCATGTCAGCTTGGAGAAGTCTGTCTTGCAAATGTACAAAGCGGTACTTAAGTTGATATTCGTCTTTATAGGCTTAAAGGGAAGTAGACTATTTCTACATTTTGTGAAATGTATGAAAAATCAAGAAATGATATGTACATATAGTGCATACATCAGCATTGATGCATCGTGGCATCTTTGGTTTCACAAATTTGAGTCGGCCAAAGTTGCTGGTCCCAAACATCCCCAAACTTGCCTGACTCGTTTATGATGGGACTTGACCTTGACTTCAAGTTAATTCCCTTAGGTCAAAGTTAATTGTTCAAGTGAATAAGGTTCACTTTAAAAAAATGAATTGAAATGAATTAAAGCCAGTAATGAAGGTTTGAGCTATCCTTAGTTTGGCAATGCACCCTTATAAAATAACCGACACTGTGACCAGAAAGCCCGTGTGGAAATGTCACATTTCACACAATTGATACAAGTCACTGACTTTGGGTTTGAATGCAACTTGATGAGACATTAACTGAGAGAATGGAGGTAAAGTAGATCTCGATTAACCTGAGGGTACAAAAGTAGCCACTTAGGTCTTGGCTTGCGTCCTGCACTGGCTTCAAATAGCTGATACGTGACTCTCTGGCGGGAGGCCTTAATCTCTTAATGTCTCCTTGTGTGTCGTAAATATCAGGACACTGGAAAGTACCCACACAGGCAGCAGAACTGTTACCACATGTTCACCAAAAGAAAGACAAATGTACTTTTGTCATATTTGTACGTCTTGAGAAAATCAATCTAACGAGGCACTCCAAGGGATCCTTGCTCATGACGCCACTGTTGCTCTGTTTGCACAATACCCCCCTCCCCTTACCCCTCACCCGTCTTCACAATGGGTCATTCCGCTAAATCTTCTTGCTTGTAGCTTTCCCGTTAAAGTCGGAGGAAGGTTTTTACGTCAGGTGACATCCAGCCCACATTTACCGGTACTTTCATACTCTTTCAACTTTTAGTGAGCTCTTGCCTTTTAATCATTCTGAACCGGAATGAGGGATTTCAAAACTGACTTTACCTTTTGATACACACATTTGTCAGAGCCAATTGACTTCCGGATGATTTCAACACGCTCAGCTCAAAAGATTTAATAGAACACGCATGCTTTGCCTCTTATTTGGAAATTTGCGTGCGAGAGAGAGCTCTTCAAAGTGTGTTGGAGTCCATGCTTACCTCAACTTTGTCGCTATCATTTTTAATGTATTTAGAAAAAGCAAGTTGTCTTGTTAAAATAAATTGCTATGTGTGTAGCTATGGTATGATTTGTCATAATAAAGTAATAATAGTTGCTTAAGAGGTTGGAAAACCTGCTAAATTTTGCAAAAACATTGCTGAACTGGCACCGCTGCAGACACAAGTCGTAGCTCTTGCTTGCTACCTGTCCACACATGTGCACATGAAATAACAGCGCTACTTTCAAATTGAAAGCACTGCATAATTTATGTTTGATTTCAAGGTCACTGTGAGGGAGACTGGGCGGGCTGCATATGGCACCCAGGCCGTATTCGACAGGGTCTGCTCTAAAGGAAGAACACCGCTTGCTGCCCCTTTCACACTGCCCCGCAAAAGCTCCCCTTTCACAACTTTTTTTCTCCATTTAGTCTGAAATGTGACTGCAAACAGCTGTGTGAGTCACAAGACCTTGTTTGCTGCATTTCTGCCTCTGCCACGCACAATCTCACCTCTTTCTTGCAAGCAATAAACTATAAAGAGAACTGCTGGGGGTTTCAGTCCAAGAACAACATCTCGGCTTCCTGTTGTGAAGCACCAACTTGAAACCACCTCGGCCCGGAATGTTCCCGACAAACGCTGACACGGGATTCAAGCCCCTCCTGCACTTCCGAGGAACTTGTTATTGTCGTCTCACACACACACACACACACACACACACACACACACACACACACTTGCAAAGTCATGTGATGTTTGTTTTCCGCTTACAAAGATTCCCAACTCGGACACATGTTAAAACAGTTTTGAGTTTTGATCTTGAATCTTGATCCCCTTTAAAGAGCGAGCCGATTGGTCGCCACTTAGGCTTCTGTCTTCCTCCTCGTCTATTTCGGAATGTTTGTCACTGGAGGGCCCTGACCTTCCCGCACTTCAGCGGAGCCTCGAGAACAGGGGCGGGTGGGGGGTAGCAGATTGTGGGAATGAAGGATGAAGGGCGGGACCATCAGACCCTGAAGGGAGGCGGGAGAGAGCGAGCAGGGATTCGTTTCCCATCCTGCGTTGAATTTGTGATATCGTGCTTTTATGTAAGTCACTCCACAAGCAGGGAGTGCGTAGCTCCTTTCACCAGGGTCTTGCATTCTGAAAAATGTAAAGAAGGGGGCGGGGGGAGGAGTGTAGAAGCCAGCTTTGATGGGGAGTGTGAAAGGGGCTACATGTGACATTCCACTTTTGACTTTTGGGAGGTTTCTTAAGCGTCCCATTGTATGAGGACCTTTCATACTAAATCTTTTGGTGCTCTTGTGTATTAATTGGTAGGTATCGGTGTAAAATGTGATTTAAGTCAACCCGCAACTTTGTGTGCTTCTAACATAAAAACGCAAAGTGGAATGTCAGCTGCCCCTTTCACACTACCTGTTGAAGCCAGGCTTCTTCGCCGCAATTTTGTCCATTTCACACTCCCCTTCAGAATTGGCTTTTTCTCATATTTTTCTTTGGCTTTCTCTTTGTTGATTTCAACTGCCATTCTGTATCGGTACCTTTAATGCAGGAAATACCACCCGTTGAATGACCAACAACCCTGATCCACGTTCATCTATAAAACTAGCTGGACCACACGGTGCCTTTGCTCTCTGTTCACCATGCATACCACTACCTGCACACCAATTTCCAGCGATATTATTTAACCATGTCATTTACAATGTCTACACTACTTTTGAAAAAACTTCTAGGCAATATTCTGCCTCAGACGACTGGAAAAGTCTGCAACAATGACAACAACAAAAATTCACCAGGTCCATCCCAGTAACATCATTGAAAACGTTAGCAAGGAATAACGTTTTATTCACCGTGTGCTATGATGCTTCGTAACACATTATGTAACTGTGTCATACTCTACAGTTTGATCAGTGTCGCTCTGTTTCCTAACTGAGGTGACATCATCTTTATTTCGTGCTTCCTCATTCCTGGTTGGGAATGTCACAGTTAGTGTTCAACATGACGAAGTAAATCCTCTCATTTTTGGGCCCCTCGTGACAGCAATCACAGCGAAGTGGATCCACATGGATGTCTTATGGACGGATTCCCAGAATTCCCCATGATGATGTCACTCCAGCGTTACAGCTGCATGTCAGTCCTCGTCCAGGTTTTGAGTGTTTAGGTTTTGATCCAAACAACTGAGGATGCTCAAAAATCCAGAGAAGGTTCCATTCCACCTGTTGCATAATAGCACAGAGCTGGAGAGCATAGATCTGCTGTAAAGGGGGGTAACTTGGCACAGCGCCAACGTCACAAAGTGGCATGAATATGGACTATTTCCTGTTTGCTCTCCTTCTGTTCCGTAACTTCCAGCACATCCCAAAGGTTGCCAAAATAACACCCAAAGTAGTGTGTGTGAAATTATATGTGATGGGCATTGTGAAAGGGGCAAGAGGCAGTATTTTGCTGGTGATCCTACGTCATCCATCCATTTTCAATTGCGCTTATCCTCACAGGGGTCACAGGCGTGCTGGTTTGCCACTCCAACAATCGGATACTGTCGGACGCCTGCAAATTCACAGCTCAACTTAAATTACCCATTCTGTACCTTTCACACAAGACAAACTACCAGGGAAAAACTTGATCGGCAGTGTGAAAGGGACTATCTGTGTTGTGCTGTTGTGGACCTCACATGGGGCCTCCTGGCTGGGCTGGAGGGGGTTTTGGTGTGGGGAGAGTGGGGGGTGTCTCAGCATGTGGTGACACCTGGGGGGGCTGGGGCCTCACCATGAGGTCAAGTGGAGAGCCGTAATAATTACATTTTGATTTATTTAGGTGATGTCATACCCCCCCCAACGCGCACGCGCGTGTGTGTGTGTGTGTGTGTGTGCGCGCGCGTGTGCGTGCGTGCGTGTGTGCGCACGCGTGTGTGATGTAGGCACATGTTGCAGAGTCCTTGTATTTATCTTCTCTTCACATTCCAGTCACTTTTCAAAGGGTCGGGAGAAAAAAAATGAGGGTTTCTACAATGTGAAATTACATTGGATGTTACGATGTAGTGATATGATATTGATGTTATCATGCTACGGTCTTGATGTTGTGATGTTGTCATGCTACAATGTTTAATGTTACAGTGTTATGATGATGCGTTGGGACAATGTCGGGTTGCTGTTTTGCTTGAGTTACAATGTCATTATGCAATGTTTGATGTTACCATGTTGTGAGACTATTGGTACAATGTTGGCATACTGCAATATTGTGAAACTTATGCTACAATGTTGTAAAGGTACAATGCAGTGATGTTGCAATATCGTTGGGACGATACTAATTTTCTGTTATGTGTTGTGATGCTGCTTCATCAGAAAAAATGCTACTCAAGCACAAAGCACAAATATTTTGTAAAGTGTGTGTGTGAGGGAGGGGGGCAGGGCGGGGGGGGGGGGGAATTTTCCCTCCAGGTTCCCTCAGGACTGTAAACTGTGAGAGCCAGCAGACACAATGCTGACAACACACATGTGCCTAATTATTATCTTCATCATCTTCCTCATCACACATAAGAGTACAGCTGAGTGTGTGACTCTTCCTGTACATATTAGCACAAGCAATACAGTATTTGTAAGATTAGAGTTAACATGTTTTGAGAGCCCAGCAGCAAAATGCAAATTGTCTCGTGTAACCCAAACTGCATAAGCGTTGATTAAATATACAGTATTGTCACATTCAGCGTGTCAGGCATTAAATTGTAAATAAGACAACTTGAGTGTCTTATTTATAACCTGCACAGGTATGTGCAGGTTATGAACATATAATGACTGATCATGAGTACAGTAATATTATGATGCTATGTTAATATGTACAGTTTAATTAGGCAGTGTACAGTCCAAATACATGATGTATTTTCAGATGGACCAGTTGGGGTCTTTGGGTTGTTTTTAGTTTCTACTATCCTGCTGTTAATCAAATTAAACCACAAGACACACACGCTCGCACACAATCCACAATCCACAATAAGAGATCCGGTAGTGATCAAAGGGGTTATTTTAAACCCTCCACGACCATTAGCACCTTTATAGCACCTTAGCACCTTTACCTATTTAATGAAATAACCATGCGCGAATCCTCTTAATCCACACGCCAGCACTTTGATTAGCATTTTGTGGCTCATCAAGTCAAAGGAAATCATACCGGAAGCCAACCTTGCCTTGAAAAAATGTCAAAGTAAAAGAATAGGAACTAAAAGTTTATGTATGTCCTTATAAGTTGTTAATAGTCATTAAATACATTTTATTTTTAATATAGTTGTTCTGATTGACACTTATTCACCAAGAATCGTTTTAAACAATAGGAACTGAAGACTATTATTTTATTTTGAAAATAACTAATAGGATGTGTTTATCTCCATCACTTAACACTTCTTGGTGGCCACACACTAGTTGTCTGGTCCACCGGAGGAGTGTCTACCGACAGTCCGTCTTCAAGAGGTTTATTTAAAGGTGGGCTCCGTCGTCGCCACCACGAAAACGTTTGCTTCAACGAAAGAGGATGAAAATATGAAACGAAAGAGGATGGTTTCGGAACCACGCGTCCCTTTTTAGGTAAATATCAGCCGCACACACACCAGTCAAGAAGTGGGGGATTTCATTATTGACTCAATATTTTTATTAACATGAATAACAAAAAGAAAAAACGATAAAAAAGAAAAAAAACGTCAGAGTAAGCTGTGAACACGCTGTGATACGCCCTTTGCGAGCAGGAGGTGGTTTCTATCTACCTTTAAAACCGCCTTAAAGCAATCTCTGTTGCATTTTTGCGACGGAGTCGCATTTTTAACGCACGTGAAGATGTTGGTGGAGATAAAAACTGGTGACATCAAAAAACTGTGTGTGTGTGCGCGCGTGTGTGTGTGTGTGTGTGTGTGCGTGTGTTTGTCTGTGCGTGTGCTTGTGTGTGTGCGTGCGCGTGTTTGTGTGTGCGTGTGTTGTGCGTGTGCGTGTGTTTGAGTGTGTGCGTGCGCGTGTTGTGTGTGCGTGTGTGTGTGTGTGTGTGTGTGTGTGTGTGTGTGTGCAGAAGAATATTTTATTTTTTGTATATGTTTTTAAAGTTTAAAACTAAGACCAACAAGACAACAAATTTGGCTACTTTTGAAATGTGACTAGCAAGAACTACATAATAGCAACCGTGACAGTTTAGATGATGACGTCTGTCCTGCGTGAGTTACTCTCGTGACATCACCGTCAAGGGTCCCTGAGTGGGACACAAACAAACAGAACAGCAGCAGTGCAGGAGAGGTAGATGCCAAGCTAAAGTCCTTGGCTGTGTTCAAATCACTCCTGATCTACAACATTGGACCCCCCACATATTTGTGGTTTGGCACCCGCGGATTCACCTCTTCGCAGATTTTTTTTTTTAATTACTATTTTTTTCTTAATCTCTCTCTCTCTCTCCCTCTCTCTCTCTCTCTCTCTCTCTCTCTCTCTCTCTCTCTCTCTCTCTCTCTCTCTCTCTCTCTCTCTCTCTCTCTCTCTCTATACTCTCTGTACTGTAAAAATGTTATTACTGTTCCATTTGACAATATATTTATAGCTTTGTATTATTGGTCACTTTGTAACCTATAAAATTTCAGAAAATGAGGAAAACCAATCTTTGCCCTGAGCCCCACTCCGTCACAAAACTTCATAGGAATATTTATCCTCATCCTCCAGGTAGTAGTACTGTATATGCTTGTCATTATTATTATTTCACTGTGATTGGCTGCTTGTCTAGAGAATCACTTGCTGCTAGCAGCTCTGGAGCTCGCGGAGATTTTGTAAAAACGGAGTACCGGTACTGATCCAAAAAAGACAGCGTTTTTGACTGATAAGCTTTAATGGGAGTCACCTGGAACAAAAGCAGAAAGTAACTAGTGATTTACCAGAAATATGGAAAAAGCGGAGATTCATTAGACAGCTTCGATAAGCATGAATAACGTACCATGCACACCAGTGGTGTTGTGTCTTTCAGCATGTCCCAATGCACAGTAATTCTACTTTATAAAACCAATTTATTTCTTAACATTGTCTTTTCACAATTCATCCCTATTTCGTAATTAATTACATGGAGTAAAAGTTTCCGAACACATTGCAAAAGTAGGCAAATTTGTTGCCAAGTGCTTTTTGGAAACAAAGTCGCTCGGGTAGTCTGAAGAGCTGTGAAATCAAGTAACAAAAAGTGGACAATTGGTGCTCTCATGCATTCCTTTATGTGTATGCATCTTAAGTAGAGGATGATAAGTAAGTCAACAGCTAAAAGAAGAGGGGATGGAAGGGGTGGGGGTGAGGGTGGGGGGTCTGTATGGTCTTGGCGCCAAAAAGGATGCTTAGAACAGAACCAGATGTCACAGAGATGACATCACCAGGTGTTGGAATGCTTGTTTGTTTGTGAACACAGTCAGAAAAAAGAAACCTTTCCAAGTTAAGCTTTTTCCTCAGTTGAAATGCATACAGCTCTTAAAAGTTCAGCAGTTGACCACTGTTGATGATAAAAGGCAAAAGCAATTAGTCTTAACTTTCATGGTGAATTTGATGTCACTTGAAGTTTCATTTGCATGCAACTCTGTGTTATGTAACATTCTTATGCTCAAAAGAAAATGCTAAATGCTTTGTATGTGACATCACTTCCTTTCTTCTTTCCCCTAGATGACTACTTTTTAAATATGGCCAAAAAAAAAAAAAAAAAGCCAATAAAAAGCAAAACTCATGCATGCAATGAGTTAATTCCTAGATATGTATGTATATGATATTTATTGTGTACCTAATGAAGTGGCCAGTGAATGTACAGTGTGTGTGGCTTTCTAACTGCAGTTAATGCAATTCTATGGACTGTTACACACAACACAGATAAAACTGTGTGTGAGTGTGAACATTCACAGGGGCGCTTCACATGCCATCGTCATGACGACACAGACTGAAAACTCACTGCCCGATTGTAACTTGGCCAAACCACAATTACTGTACATTAGCTAACTGAGGACGATTGTTAGGCCGCTTTTGAAGGAATCCTACTACCAATGTACAGTAAATCTACTAAAATGTAATAAATTAATAAAAATACCCCTGATTAAATGCAAACATTATTAAATACATATTGTTTGCTCTCTGCTCAGATTCAAGAAGAAGACGAAAAAGTCACCCAGAGAACTTTGCGCCGTCCTGGGTGTGGAAGCGTCTTCCTGGACCGTTTGTACGCCATCGTGGTGGTGTCTCCGACATCTTCCGAGCACGCCCAAGTGGTCCGAGGTATCCGGTGGAGGCGACGAGTCGCCCCGCAGGATGCCCGCCAAGACCCCCATGTACCTGAAGACCACCACACCCAAACGAGGCAAGAAGGCCAAACTGCGTGACGTGCTGTCTGGTGATATGATCAGCCCCCCGCTGGGCGACGTGCGCCACAGCGCCCATGTGGGGCCGCAAGGCGAGCAGGACATGTTTGGAGACGTGGGCTTCCTAAGGGGAAAAATGGACATGTTACCGGCGCGTAACGGTGACGCTCGCTCGCATAGCGTGGACGAACGCCACGGAGACGTGTCCGCCACCTCGGACTACTCCTACAATGGATTCCACTACCAGCCCTCGTCCTCTGGCTTGTTGAAGAACACCATCTCCATGCCCGTCTTCATCGCACACGAGCAAGCGCCGCCCAAACCGCCACGCCTGCACCTGGATGATGCCAAACAACGGCACTTACAGCCTGCTGACAAGCAGCAGGGACAGTGTACCTCGGAGAACAGCGGCCGGGACATCTCCCTGTCCCCCTCCCTCCGCCGACTGGTGCCCTCATCCGGATCCTTCTCGGAGGTGTCATCGGAGGAGTCAGTGTTGGACGGGTGCATGCCACTAGATGAGCAGCGAGGCCTCAGTCTGGACTCGGACGCCGGTCTGAGCAACGAGGACCTGCGCAGCGATTCGCCGTGCGGACTGTTCCTGCGATCGGACTCCGCGGCAGACCTGGACCTGGATCTAGGGCCCTCCATCCTGGATGACGTGCTGAGGATCATGGACCGCTACAAGGATGTGGACCACCGATGCGAGCTGTGAGCAAATGGAAGATAAGGTGGACAATAAGGCCTTTTACTGAGTCAATGTACTGAAAACCTGACAACATGGCGGACATTTTGGATACAGCACTTCCATAAAGTACTTACAACGCTTAACTGTTTCCACATTTTATGTTACAGCTTCATTGCAAAATTTATCAAATGTATTATTGTTCCTCAAAGTCTGCACATATGATCCTAAAATGACCAAGTGAAAAGTTATCTTTTTTTATTTTTGCAATTTTGTAAAAGGTAATGAACTAAATGTGGTAAAATTGAAGTGCTGTGAATGAAAAATGTGTCACTTTTCTTTCTAAATTTTATTACATTTTCCTCAGAATTCCTAGGCACAATACCCCATATGACGTGAACATATTTTTTTTCAAATTTTTGTTGAACTAAAGGCAGAAAACTTTGTTGTACAACGCGTTTGAATAGTATGCACAATGCTTCACTTTATTTTTTTTCCTCATTTTACAGTATGTTACAGCCTTATTTCAATTTTTTCACACCCTTTAAAATTCTATACGCACCATCCTGTAAGGACAATGGTGAAACATTTGTTTCAAATTTTTCCAAATGTATAAAATATGAAGTCTAATTTTGTGCTTTGTGGGAAAAAAAAAGATGGAAGGGGTTGATAATGTTTCAAGGGTATTAAAAATCACAAAAAAAACAAAATCACATTAGGCTTTGGTGCATCGCGTGGCAATTTTTTTTTTTAATACCATAACCCAAATTTCCAGAAATCTTCTTTCATTTTGTCATTATGGAGTGTTATGTGTAGAATTTTGAGTGGTAACAGGCTACAACAAAACATTGAAACATTAAAGTGCTGTGAATACTTTGCGGATGCTTTGTTTTTTGCTAGGTGGTGACAGGCTCAGGCTGGTCCTCAAGAGCTTTATCGCAGCAATCTTTAATACCCGTTAGTGTCATTTTATCTCATGTGAAGCTGTGAACACCTGTAGTCCAAAATCATGCAAACGGTTAACAAATGCTTTCTATATAATAGAAGAAATCAGCATTTTTTCCACAATTTAAAACAGATTTCAGGTGTTTTACTATGACGTTTGCGGCATGCTTTTGTCCAACTATTCCAATGATTTACACATCCTTCATAAGCCTGTTTTGAGGTCCTGGCTCATACAAAGGAGTCACTGCTCACCCTGCCCCCCCTCGACTGTGAGCCCAACCCCGAGTACGGTTTTAGTTACTTGTGATCTCAAAAGTGCGATATACTAACAGACACATTTTCAAAAATAGTCAGGGAACTAAAGATTGATTTGTTTGCTAATTTCACACTTGATGGGTGGGCAGGAGCTCATGACTATGTGTATGAAACCATTCCAAAATCACTTTTAATAATGTGACCCCTTTAATACCATAAATTCTCTGCAATAACAAAAATTGTTGTCATATTATTTATATGTATATTCTGTCCAAATTGGCCACTCACATCAGTAATATATAACTTGATATGTGTCTCAGAAGCTAATGGAAAACTGCTTTTACATAGCTAACTAAAAATGTAGAGTGCTTCTTGTCCAACTGATTTTGACTGACACATACATAATTCTCTTGTTCCATAAGTCATGCATGCTGTGTACATTTCTGTGAATATATCAATAAAAGTCAATTGTGAATAAAAAGAGTCTGATATGGGTTTCATCATATGAACGTAAGTAGGTTATCCTGTATTATTTGTACTAGGCGCAGTATAATTTATGAACATGTCTTCTTAAGATCATTACCTTTGAAAAGTGAAGATAGTCTTTTATAATTACTATTGAACCCAGGGTCAGTAAACAAATTTGCATGCTGTGTACATTTCTGTGAATATATCAATAAAAGTCAATTGTGAATAAAAAGAGTCTGATATGGGTTTCATCATATGAACGTAAGTAGGTTATCCTGTATTATTTGTACTAGGCGCAGTATAATTTATGAACATGTCTTCTTAAGATCATTACCTTTGAAAAGTGAAGATAGTCTTTTATAATTACTATTGAACCCAGGGTCAGTAAACAAATGAAATGCTTATTTAAAACCCCGTAACAAAAAGTCATCAAGAAGAAATTCCATTAAAAAAAAGAAATACATTTTTAAAAGGAACATTTACTTTGACGAATAAAAACGCAATGTTGTAAGCAATATTTGTAGTCCTATGCTACACTAGGTGGCAGTATACCAAATTTACGTCGTCATTTAAGAAAGCGAAGAAGAAGGCACCTGTGTGTCCAGCTTTCTCCTCACAACAAATTTGTCTAGTGTCCATGCAAGCTTGTTAACGCATGAAGTGAGAAAGAGTCACAGAAGGGAAGACATTTAGGAACGATGAAGTGAGTATTCCGTGTGGTTAATATTGACTTTATTCTACTTGAAGACAGACTACCGGCTGTTACGTGCTAGTCATGTCATTTAGCTTCGCGTGAAAACTCAAAGCTAGCGTGACTAGATTGACTTGGATTGACCAATGTTTTTATTTCAATGTTCGTATGATTTCAGGCTCAACATCGACGGTCTGTTGGTGTATTTCCCCTACGATTACATCTATCCTGAACAATACTCGTACATGCTGGAGCTCAAGAGGACGCTCGATGCTAAGGTGGGCAAAGCACATAAGCATATTCTAAGGATTTCATAGCAAAATCTTGGATTTATATGCCGTAGCGTCTTTCAAGGGACTCTCAACAGTAACTAACGGGGGCAGTTAAAATGTATTTCTTGTACAGTGGCAAGTAAAAGTTTGTGAACCCCTTTTAATGACCTGGAGTTACTGCTGAACTTGGTCATGAAATACGATTCGTGTAACGCAGAATGAGTCAAACACCGTAAAATAATAATAATGACTCAATATTACTTTTTGCATTAATAATGCGATGGCATGTTTTAATTTGACACACCAGGTAAACAGTCGGCATTGTTGGAAAAAAACCTCGTGCTGACTTCACTCAGGCGTCAGGAGTCAGCCAGGTGATGTAGGTGTTGGTTAAAGCTGCCATGCCCTAGCAAAACGCTGGTTTTGAGTTTGCTGTACCCTTGTGGATTGCTGTCATTGAAATAATGACCATTTTGTTCCCTTGGTCAGCAACGGTAAGACCAGCAATTGAACAAGAAAAATTGTGTTTGTCTTCTTGCACTTTCAGGGACACGGTGTCCTGGAGATGCCGTCAGGAACTGGCAAGACCATCTCACTGTTGTCACTCATTGTTGCGTATCAGAGGGTGAGTTTGACCCAGTGTTTATTTTCTGGTTCTGTTCCTTGCTTGAGACATACATAATTCTCTTGTTCCATAAGTCATGCATGCTGTGTACATTTCTGTGAATATATCAATAAAAGTCAATTGTGAATAAAAAGAGTCTGATATGGGTTTCATCATATGAACGTAAGTAGGTTATCCTGTATTATTTGTACTAGGCGCAGTATAATTTATGAACATGTCTTCTTAAGATCATTACCTTTGAAAAGTGAAGATAGTCTTTTATAATTACTATTGAACACAGGGTCAGTAAACAAATTACAATTGAACCCAGGGTCAGTAAACAAATGAAATGCTTATTTAAAACCCCGTAACAAAAAGTCATCAAGAAGAAATTCCATTAAAAAAAAGAAATACATTTTTAAAAGGAACATTTACTTTGACGAATAAAAACGCAATGTTGTAAGCAATATTTGTAGTCCTATGCTACACTAGGTGGCAGTATACCAAATTTACGTCGTCATTTAAGAAAGCGAAGAAGAAGGCACCTGTGTGTCCAGCTTTCTCCTCACAACAAATTTGTCTAGTGTCCATGCAAGCTTGTTAACGCATGAAGTGAGAAAGAGTTACAGAAGGGAAGACATTTAGGAACGATGAAGTGAGTATTCCGTGTGGTTAATATTGACTTTATTCTACTTGAAGACAGACTACCGGCTGTTACGTGCTAGTCATGTCATTTAGCTTCGCGTGAAAACTCAAAGCTAGCGTGACTAGATTGACTTGGATTGACCAATGTTTTTATTTCAATGTTCGTATGATTTCAGGCTCAACATCGACGGTCTGTTGGTGTATTTCCCCTACGATTACATCTATCCTGAACAATACTCGTACATGCTGGAGCTCAAGAGGACGCTCGATGCTAAGGTGGGCAAAGCACATAAGCATATTCTAAGGATTTCATAGCAAAATCTTGGATTTATATGCCGTAGCGTCTTTCAAGGGACTCTCAACAGTAACTAACGGGGGCAGTTAAAATGTATTTCTTGTACAGTGGCAAGTAAAAGTTTGTGAACCCCTTTTAATGACCTGGAGTTACTGCTGAACTTGGTCATGAAATACGATTCGTGTAACGCAGAATGAGTCAAACACCGTAAAATAATAATAATGACTCAATATTACTTTTTGCATTAATAATGCGATGGCATGTTTTAATTTGACACACCAGGTAAACAGTCGGCATTGTTGGAAAAAAACCTCGTGCTGACTTCACTCAGGCGTCAGGAGTCAGCCAGGTGATGTAGGTGTTGGTTAAAGCTGCCATGCCCTAGCAAAACGCTGGTTTTGAGTTTGCTGTACCCTTGTGGATTGCTGTCATTGAAATAATGACCATTTTGTTCCCTTGGTCAGCAACGGTAAGACCAGCAATTGAACAAGAAAAATTGTGTTTGTCTTCTTGCACTTTCAGGGACACGGTGTCCTGGAGATGCCGTCAGGAACTGGCAAGACCATCTCACTGTTGTCACTCATTGTTGCGTATCAGAGGGTGAGTTTGACCCAGTGTTTATTTTCTGGTTCTGTTCCTTGCTTGAGAGCATCTTCTGTTTTCTCCTTAGGCGTTTCCTCTGGAAGTCACCAAGCTCATCTACTGCTCCAGAACGGTCCCCGAGATTGAGAAGGTGACTCAAATCAAACCCCTCAAGATGCGCACATGCAGTATGAGATGATACTCTTCTGGCTCACTTTTTTGATGGTGTGTCGAGGTGGTGGAGGAGCTGAGGAAGCTGATGGAGTTTTATTCCAAGGAGACAGGGGAGAGAAACAACTTCCTGGCTCTGGCACTCTCCTCCCGCAAGAACCTCTGTGTCCACCCAGAGGTGAGCCTGTTTTTTTTTTTTTTTTAAATGTAATTAATTAATTTATTTATTTATTTAAAATAAAGTAATGCAAATTATCTTATATCTAATTTTTATCTGATTCATCTGTTAATTGACAGATTAATTTAGAATTAAAATCCCTCAGGGGATATCATTGTCATATATAAAATTATCTCAATAATTTAAAAATATTAAAATGTCAATTGGCAATTAGTGTTCCAAATAGTCATGATGTTGATATGATGTCATGAATCATTGTATTTGAACCTAGTTAATCTTTTTTTTTTTGGATTGTTTCCCAATCAAAATGAACACTTAATTTGTAACTTTTTCTTCTCATTACAATGATTTGAAATACCTTTCTATATTGGCTGTTTCAGGTGAGCAGCCTGCGTTTCGGAAAGGAAGTGGACAGTAAGTGTCACAGTCTGACAGCGTCGTACATTCGCGCCCAACGTCATAGCAACCCCGACCAGCCCGTCTGTCACTTTTACGAGGTAAACCCCACACCGCTTACCTCCACTTCCTGCTCGATGAGAGCTGAACAAAGTTCTCCGCTGTGCTCACCAGGAGTTTGACGCGGTGGGCCGGCAAGTGCCGCTTCCCGCTGGCATCTACAACCTGGACGACCTGAAGGACTTTGGCCGCAAGAAAGGATGGTGTCCCTACTATCTAGCACGCTACTCGGTACAAACAAAATACAATGAAAAAAGCAGGGACCTAAATTGAATGCTCCAGAACACCATACACCAGTCACACAGACCCCAGGAAAGGCAGGATATTGTCACGACAATGCTGTAAACACGAGTTCCTTGATTGGAGATCACAACAGCGTCCATGTTTGTGTTGCTGTGGTCAGATCCTGCATGCTAATATTGTGGTGTACAGCTACCACTACCTGCTGGACCCCAAGATAGCAGACCTGGTGTCCAAGGAGCTGGCCAAGCAGTCTGTGGTGGTCTTTGACGAGGCGCACAACATCGGTGAGTGTCACTTTGCTCTGTTCTGACTGCAGCTAAAATTCCATACGTGACTTATGGAGCGTTTCCCGTCCTCGGTAGACAATGTGTGCATCGACTCCATGAGCGTCAACATCACCAGGCGGACGCTGGATCGTTGCCAGGGTAATGTCGACATGTTGCAGAACACCATACACAAGTAAGAACATGTCTGACATATCTTTTAGTTTGAGGAGGAACTAAAAGTTCCCGGTACTTGCCGTGGAAATGCAGTTATGAGTTCAGGGACAATTAAGGACCTAAGTTGATATCATCAGCTTTTTGCCTTTGACAGCATCAAAGAGACTGATGCTGCCAAACTGAAGGAGGAATATCGACGCCTGGTGGAAGGCTTGAAGGAAGCCAATGTGGCGCGGGAGACAGACGTCTACCTCGCTAATCCCGTGCTGCCGGACGAGATCCTAAAAGGTAAAAGAACGCCCCAGGCATGAATATTGTAAATTTTCTGATTGACTGATCGTTTGGATGATGGTTACAGAGGCCATTCCGGGCACCATCCGGACCGCCGAGCACTTTGTGGGCTTCCTGAGGCGCTTCATGGAGTACTTGAAGTCCCGCCTGAGGGTGCAGCACGTGGTCCAGGAGAGCGCCCCGCAGTTCCTCAAAGACATCTTTGACAAAGTCTGCATCGACCGCAAGCCTCTCAGGTCCCCACCGCCACCATCACTTATCAGTCCTGTGACATGTCACATGTGGCCTCACTCCTGATTGGACGGCGTCTCGCAGGTTTTGCGCCGAGCGTCTGCAGTCGCTATTACGGACGCTTGAGATCACCGACATTGCTGACTTCTCCGCCGTCACGCTCATCTCGAACTTTGCCACGCTGGTTAGCACATACAGCCAAGGTGCGATTGCCAATGGAATCCCGACCGCCTTTTTACTTCAAATGTTCATATTTATGTGTGTGACATAAAAATTCTGAAGGATCTTTATTTATACTCTAAAGAGCCTCAATTTAAATCTAAAAGTACCTCCAATTTGATTCAACGTTAAGCTCTCATTTTGGTTTAAAATTCCCGCTTCCTGTGGTTTAAAAAAAATCCTTTTTGAGTCCATAGTTCCTCGGTTTTGATTCAAAACGACCTCCATTTTAGCACTAAATTTAATCTTTCACCTCAAAGGTTTCACCATCATCATTGAGCCCTTTGAAGACAGAACGCCGACCATCGCCAACCCCGTGTTGCACTTCAGGTATGTGGCCCTTCAGTTTTGCATTCCTGCCACCTGCAGGACTGGAGGGGAATTGTATAATTTGAAACTTTTGGTGGTTAATTGTTTAAATCTTATCTTGTAGAGAACTAAATTTGAGAAAATATTTAAATTTTAGAGAAATTTTTTTTTCTTTTTTAGGCAAAAGGTTTTTTTGGGGGGGGGGGGAGAAAAAAAAATATCATGTCTGGAGGGGAATTGTATAATTTGAAACTTTTGGTGGTTAATTGTTTAAATCTTATCTTGTAGAGAACTAAATTTGAGAAAATATTTAAATTTTAGAGAAATTTTTTTTTCTTTTTTAGGCAAAAGGTTTTTTTGGGGGGGGGGGTAGAAAAAAATGTATCATGTTTCAAAACGTACTATATGATCTCTGACTTGTCTCTGACCCTCAGCTGCATGGACCCGTCCATCGCCATCAAACCTGTCTTTCAAAGGTTCCAGTCAGTCATCATCACGTCGGGGGTAAGTCCTTCGGTCTCCGCGTACAGGTTTTGCCCTGTCTGCAACCCTTCACCATCTCCCATGTTTGTTCTGGCCAGACGTTGTCTCCGCTGGACATTTACCCTCGCATCCTGGACTTCCGGCCTGTCACCATGGCGTCTTTCACCATGACACTGGCGCGAACCTGCCTCTGCCCGCTGGTGTGTGTGCACACGCTAGTTTGAATAGCTACAGTATGAAGACTAAAATTTAACTTTTTTTTTGTTGTTGTTGTGGCCATATAGACACATTTATGGCTTATTATATATGGCCACCACTTGGGTATAATGTGGCTTTAATGTCATTCCCATCAACAACTTTGACATCTTAGCTTACAAAATACAATGTGTAATGTTCTGTACCTTAAAGTTTTCAGAGAAGGTGCACTCGATTGTTTTAGCCACCTGTCCAGCAAAATTAAATATTACTAATTGTATTTTGTGTGAACGCGCTACCTATTTTGTGGGCACATGTTTGAATGACGTGCCCGGAGATGATCATTATATGTTTGCATTATATCTGCAGTGAGGTCGCAGTTTTGCCCCTATGTCACTTCTGTCATCCTGACTTGCTTCACCTTTCCATTTTCCTGTTTTTCCAGATTGTCGGGCGAGGAAACGACCAGGTGGCTCTGAGCTCCAAGTTTGAGACTAGAGAAGATTTTGGTGAGTAGAAAGCAGCATTCCCAACATCTTGGAAATATTAGGGTTTTTTTTCTGTGTCAAATTCAGATAATTGTACATTTCATCTATGTATTATACTAAAATACAAAAAAATGTATGAATACACTTTGATTAGATTATGTATCAAAAAAGTAAGTGTGTGTGTGTGTGTGTGTGTGTGTGTGTGTGTGTGTGTGTGTGTGTGTGTGTGTGTGTGTGTGTGTGTGCGTGCAGTTCAACAGCAAAATAACTGAATTTCAACTTGGCTAAATGTGGCCCTGCTCAATGGTATTTGAAAATTGTCTTGAGCAGTGCCGTTGACACATTTAAGTAAATTTAACCTCCAAATTTCCTCTTCCAAATTTCATATGCAGAAAAATTAAAATTGATTTTGTTTTCTAGCTGTGATCCGTAACTACGGCAACCTGCTCCTGGAGATGTCCGCTGTGGTTCCTGATGGCATCGTGGCATTTTTCACCAGCTACGTCTACATGGAGAACATTGTGGCATCCTGGTACGAGCAGGTCAGCATTTTGTTTCCTCGCAAGCTCTCTGTTAGCATCAGGCTCACATAGCGACTATACATAGGTTTGTTTTTTTTTTGTTTTTTTTTTTTTATGGTCTCAGGGAATTCTGGAGAACATTCAGAAGAACAAGCTGATCTTCATCGAGACGCAGGATGCCGCAGAGACCAGCATGGCGCTGGAGAAGTACCAGGAGGTGATGTCTATGTCGAAGTCAGGATTTTAAGGGGCTTTGCCCACCACCTTCTTCCTCCTATTTTGTCTTTCTCTTGACAGGCGTGTGAGAATGGCAGAGGAGCCATCCTGTTGTCAGTGGCACGGGGGAAAGTATCAGAGGGGATCGATTTTGGTAAATGTGGGAAAAACAAATTTGTCATAGTGTTGCCTGAAATTACAACAATTTCCTGATGAACTAGTAAAGGGGGGGGAAAAAGTCTACCAGCCGTTTTAGATCATTTTAATATTTTGTTCTTTTTTTAAATTTATTTGTATTATTTTATTATTTTTATTTATTAAATATTTTGTTTTATTATTTTATTAATTATTTAATATTTTCAGACGTATGTGTACAGTTAAACACACACACCATATGTCTCGAAAATGCTGAAACGTTAATTTTTAAGGTCTTATTTTTGTTCAAGTTCTATTTTAAGGAAGGGTCGTTCTTTCAAGAAAATGCTTTGTTCTTTGTGGTTTTTTTTTTTTTTACATTTTGAGAACTTTTTCTATGAAGAAGAGAGGTTGTTTTAGATTTTTTGCTTCATTCTTATTTTTTTGAATTAAAAGATTTTGTTGGGGGCAGGAAAAGATTTTTGGGAGAAGAAAACCATTCTTTTGTTTTTTATTGGTGTGGGAGGTTATATTCTTTAAAGTATTTTTGGAAAGTAGAAATCATATATAACCGTAACCTTATTAGAAAAAGTGAATACATTGCATGTCAAACATTCAGTAACTGTTTTGTTTGTGATCAGTGCACCACTTTGGCCGAGCGGTCATCATGTTTGGCGTTCCGTACGTTTACACACAGAGCCGCATTCTCAAGGTAACAGATCTCCTCCTCCTTCGCCCTTGTACTGTGAACACGCTTCATTTCTACTTGGATGATGTGGCTGTGTGCCGTTGCACAGGCCCGTCTGGAGTACCTGCGTGACCAGTTCCAGATCCGTGAGAACGACTTTCTCACCTTCGACGCCATGCGACACGCCGCGCAGTGCGTCGGCCGAGCCATCCGAGGAAAGACCGACTATGGACTCATGATTTTTGCTGACAAGGTAATTTGGTGTTTTGTTCACGTCAAGTGGCATCAGTTTCAATTTTGTACTGCTGCTGTTACCCTCAAAAGATGGACACTGATTGGGTTTATTTTGAGCTAGCTAGATCATGCCCACTAAAGATTAGTTTGAAATTTTTTATTTCTGTTTGTTTGTGATGGCTGTCCTCTTCCTACGGCAGCGTTACGCCCGAGCGGACAAGCGCGGGAAGCTTCCTCGCTGGATCCAAGAGCACATTAACGATGGCAGCCTCAACCTCACGGTGGATGAGACCGTTCAGCTGTCCAAGCATTTCCTCAGACAGATGGCTCAGCCCTTCAGACAGGTCAAACTCAAACAAACATAGCCGACCGTAAACTCCCGTTTTTATCGCCACCTGCCCTAGAGGAAATTCCATGATAAAGAGAGAACAGAAAGCATTTTTGTTTTCAGTTGTACCAGTCCCACATGCTTTAAACACATGTCCACTTACTAAGTCACATCTGTTCTCATTCTCACTCATTCAGTTCTCCACCTGAGTGGGTAAGCGTGCTAAGATGTTCGTCACTCTCAAGTTAAATTTTCGGCAACGCTGACACATCAAACAAATTAAGCATTGTATATTTAAACGCAAAAATGTTCCAACGTATTCTACGTTCCGGTCATGATTAACTGTTCACATGAGTACTTCTCACCAGGTAATCAAGCCACCATTATTTTTTAGAGCGACTCAAGACGTTTGGTATCGCTAACCGTTCTGTGCACCATGTGTCACACCCTGCTGTACAGGAGGACCAGCTGGGCTTGTCTCTACTGACGCTGGAGCAGCTGCAGTCGGAAGAGATGCTAAAGAAGATCGCTCAGATGGCTCATCAGAGCTAAAAGTGCTCCCGGTCGACTCCCAAAATCATCACGATCATAACTATGTTGTTAGTGCAAACCAGTGATAACACATGAGTGGAAAGTCACTCTTCGGATCGTCTGTTGTACAGACATTGATGTACTTAAACTGTTCATGTGACATTTTATGTGTAGATAGCTTATCATTTAGTCTTTTTTTCAGTTACACCGGAGGTCACTGACATAGTTAAGTGCCTTTTAATTTTCTTGTCAGATTCACTCAGTCATCATGGAAAATGGAGCAGAATAATTAATTCGGGTCTTATTGCAAGAAGCAAAATATTTCCTCGTATACCAGTAGTGATGGGTCCATGAGGCCTCATAAGGTGTGTCGACACACTGTGTTGATACTGTGCTGATACTGTGTCGCTGACCACGTCCATGCATTCATATTGTATCATTCAAGGTTAAGATTGCACGATTGTCTGTGTCTCATGTGTTGTCTTGTATTATTTTGTCATTTTTTGTTAACTTTTCTTTTGATGGCGGCGCGGACACCTGCAGCGGCTCCTCTTGTTTTATGTTGAGGGAAGAAATTTCGTTGTATCTATGCAATGACAATATAGTTGATTCTGATTCAATGTGTCTCAATAATGTGAAAATCATGTGAATGACGATGCTTGTGGGCTTTGTCTTCACAAATTTTTATTTAGAAAAATAAGATGCTGCAGTCTTTTAAATTTCAGTTTGTTGCGTTTCTTGCATGCTAGTTCCCCTGCTGTGGAGAACACACACACAATGGAATAAGACATGTCAAAAATCCGAGAGGCACTTGGTGAGACAAGGAGCATTGAATAAAAATACCTTATTCTCCAAAAGGAGGTCAACACGGCGGAAAATTTGCGCTTGTCCAGAAGCTGCTCCATAATATGCACGTACTGGAGCAACGTCACTCGAGTGAAGCGCGTCTCAGCAGTCCATAGTCCCCTGTTCTCTGCTGTGCGCGCGTGGTCGTGTTTTTCGGCTAAAAACGCCTTACTCGACATGGTCGTTTTTTTCGGGTTAAAACGCCTGACAATAAATGGTCGTTTTTTTCGGCTAAAAACGCCTGACTATACATGGTCGTTTTTTTCGTCTAAAAACGCCTTACAAAACATGGTCGTTTTTTTCGGCTAAAAACGCCTGACTATACATGGTCGTTTTTTTCGGCTAAAAACGCCTTACAAAACTTTTTCGTTCAAAACCGCCTTACAATACATGGTCGTTTTTTCATTTAAAAACGCCTGACTATACATGGTCGATTTTTTCGGCGAAAAACGCCTTACTATCCATGGTCGTTTTTTTCGGCGAAAAACGCCTTACTGTACATGGTGGTTTTTTTCGGTTAAAAACGCCTTACTATACATGGTCGTTTTTTTCGGCTAAAAACGCCTCACTGTACATGGTCGTTTTTTCGGTTAAAAACGCCTGACTATACATGGTCATTCCCCCTTCCGATACATGGTCGTTTTTTCGGCTAAAAACGCCGTACTATACATGGTCGTTTTTTCGGCTAAAAACGCCTTACTGTACATGGTGGTTTTTTTCGGTTAAAAACGCCTTTCTATCCATGGTCGTTTTTTTCGGCTAAAAACGCCTTACTATACATGGGCGTTTTTTCGGTTAAAAACGCCTTTCTATCCATGGTCGTTTTTTTCGGCTAAAAACGCCTTACTATACATGGGCGTTTTTTCGGTTAAAAACGCCTTTCTATCCATGGTCGTTTTTTTCGGCTAAAAACGCCTTACTATACATGGTCGTTTTTT